>NW_013666653.1:0-41858 GCF_000517525.1 Limulus polyphemus | reverse complement strand
AAGTATAGTTGTTACTTTTTTCATCCTAAGAATGCTTGGTATGCATGTTTTAGATATAAAAAAAAAAAAAAAATGTTTTAATATCATATTACTTAACTGGTCAACTTTGGGAAGTATGAAGAGGAATATCCTTTCTACATTTTGACACAAAATTCTGAAGACATGGCAGTGTTCTAGAGAGGGGAACATATATTTGCATACAACAGTGAGAGAGTTATGTAATAATCTTGTATATAAATCTCTTGTATTTAAGTGGTTATAGTTAAAATTGTTTAGAAATGAAGTGTGTAACATATTATTCAGCTGCAAAATTTATTTAATGAATTCTTCAATTTCCCTTCACTGCAACAGGAGCGTTTTATTCAAGCTTGTGTTAGTTTCTTAAAGAGACATTGTCCAAAGATGATGGGAGAATTAGTGAAAGAAGATAAGACTTCAAATCTTGCACATCCTTCACCAGAAATCATAATTACGATGTTGACGTGCCTGCAAAATTTTCCTGGGTAATATAGCCTTATATGAGCTTGTTCTTTTAACTCATTACTTTTGTTTAAAGATATCTCCATGCATATAGTATCTTGTGTACTTTCTTTTTTGTATGCCACCTTAATTTTGGATAAATGATTTGATCTTCAGATGGAAGTAATTGAAAGGAGTTTGGGATATTTCGTTATGGACAGCTTGTGACATAGACTTTAGTTATAAAAAAAACTATTTAATTATGACATCCAACTTACCGTCACGTCATTATGATAGGTTTGTTACAAGTTTTTTTTGTGATTGATTAATTGTTACTAGATTTACTTAGAAGTAAAGTATTTCCTCTCCAATAGATATTAATATACTACTTTATAATGATCAAGTACATACATTAGTAGACATGTAAAATCTGACTCAAGTTATTATGCAAAATGATACATATATTATGTTTGCAAATTTTAAATTATTAAAGGTGCTTCAAATTTCAATAAAAGTATGTTAAATTACAATAAATATTTTTGTAAACCTAAATCAGGTTCACTATAACGTGTTTTATGTAACACTGTTCATGACACCACCACCACCCCCATTACCCCCTCTGTAACACATCGTAATACAGGTTTAGACACCATATTACCCCCATAGCATTATGTAACTTTTGAATGGTCCCCAAATAATTGTACAATTTATGATCTATTAACCTCTTGCAAAAATCACTATTCATAACAAAAACTACCATGTCACAAAAATGATGTAACAAGAGTGCACCTATTACAAGTTGTCCTAGTAATGTGTCTGTAACGATTTGTTCAGTAACAAAATGTCCTGATCCCATTGAAAGCAAGAGCTGTTGTTGAAAATCAAAAATGTATAAAACAGTTATCTCTCATAAACATATTTTTGGTACCAAACCTTTGTGTACTTATTTTTCTATTTTGATGTGTAATTTTTATTGCAATATTTGTGATAAGTTTTATATTTTGAAAGGTTTGTAGTTAAAAGTATGAATTAATAAGATTTATAATAAAATCAAAGTTTAGTGACTTTGTCTCAGAATAGTGTTCAAATGTATAATATTGCAAAAATGTATATTCTGAAAGTGATTAACCAAATAAACTTTCTGGGATTTAATTTGATATATACTCTCATATTAAAGACCTTGTACTAATTACTACCCTGTTGATAGTTCTAGAGTTTAATCAGTTTATAAGGTACTCCTGTTAATAATATTGCAGCAGTATTTAAGTCATAAAAACTTCGAACTTTTACATTACTTTGCAAATATGAAACCTCATGTTAACAGATTGTAGCTAGGATATAGAAATGTAAAACTTAGGTTTAGCTAAATGTAAATGGAATGGAACCTCATGTTAACAAATTTTAGATGGAATAGGAAAATCTAGGCTTAAATAAGTTGAGATAATCACCATAAAATGAAGAAGAGAGAATGTCTACAGGAATTTTTCTTGTTGGCTTGGTGTGCTAGTGATGCAACAGCAGAAATTAGGAACCAAAAAGACACATTTGAATATTAAATGCACTGGCTTCCAAAAGAATACTGTTTTATTTATAAAGAAAGCTTATGTTGCCAAGGTTTGTAAAATAAAATATAGCATAATTTTGGCACTTTTTCTGTCAGTATTTACCCAGATAATGAGCTTAATAGAGTGTGTGCAAAGTTTCCTTAGTTGGAAATCTGCCATTGGTAGCTGACAAACAATGATAAGGTTTCAATGCAACTTTTTTTTTCTTATACTCGTGATAAATAATTTACACATTTCATATTTGATTAACAATCTCTGTATTTTGGAGTAAGGCATGATTTAGAGTTTAGTGTATCGGATTGTAGGTTTTGGGCCTTGAGATATTATTCTGTAGAATATACCCCACACTTTCAGTCATATTATTCAGTTTAGATAGCTGGACAAAACTCTTATGATGACAGTTGCTGCTTGCTAGCACCTTTTCCTCTGGTTAGTAGTTCAAAATTAAGGCTGGCTATACATGAACCCTGTAAGTCTGAGTTGGTTATTTAACAGAAGTTCACAGAAAGTGCCATTCAGGTTGAAAATTCCAGTTGTAATTTTCTTTCTTTACGATAAATTTAATAGCATTACTTCATACACAAATGTTTTGCTAATGGCCATACTCACATTGTCACCAGCAATAGAAGCTTTGGAATAATAAACATTAAAACTACTATTATCCTTTAGTTATTATTCATGTATTGAATTATGTACTTGACTCTCAAAGTGAGTTTTTTTTTGTTTTTTTTTTATATATTTATGATCACTTGATTATTTTCATTAGCATTTCCAAAGAACTCATGGAGGCAGTCTTAGCAATTACGAAGAAGTACTATGCATTATTGAGCAAACTTAGTCATCCTCCTACTGGTGTACTAAATACCCCTCATGACCCACAACCAGTTTTCTTGGCTGCAACTATGGGAGAATCAGCTAATCCTGTAAGCTGCTCTTTTGCTAGTACATTTGTGTGAGGAAAACTAAATTATTTTTTATAATTACTATAATATGTAGTGAAAATATTATAATACCCATTTCCTTAAATCAATATTTGTTTAATAAAAAAAGAGATTAAAAAAAAAGCTAAATTCTGTCTTTTTCATACTTTGATATTTAATACTATGCAACTTTGTTTTGTTACTGGATGTTATCAGGTATTAACTTTAATATCGGTAAGTAGCTGAGTATATTTTCTTAATTTAAGGTTTAAAACATGGAGCCAAAAAACAAACACTGATTTTATAATGTGATGCTAGGGAAGAACATGTTTTTTACTTATTCTGTACAGAGTTGCAATTTTTTAAAGCATAGTTTATAAATGAATTTGAATGAATTAAAAATCTGAATATTCTAGAAATATTCCAAGATTTTTCTGTATTAAGTAATTAACTTTTCTACTTTTTGATACAGTTTGATAGCTTAGGTGGTCTTAATACATCAATGGGTAATCTGTATGTGGGAGATGTCACCAATTTTGCCAGCAGTAGTGCTCCAGATTATCCCTTCAGTGCTGGCTTAAGTTCGTTTCCACAACCAACTCCAGGTTCTCCTGTAAAGCTTCTCCAAGTTGCAAATCCAGTTGTTCAAACTGGACCATCTCTAAGTCAGAATCCTTTTTCTAGCATCATACCATCCTTTCAGTCTCAATTACCTGGTCTGCCTGGACAATTACCTGGACTGCCTGGACAATTTGGTTCAAGTATTGGTAAGTAAATTCCATTATCCAAACTAAAAATGAAACTAGATGAATAAGTGTGTGTACTCCATACTTTGCAACATAATTTCACATCTTCAAGAAGTATGTCTTTGTTTGTGTATTTGATATAATGCAAACTTTTCCATAGATTATACACATCATAAGTATTTTAATATAGAATTTTCACAACTACTTATAAACCTCAAATGTCATTGAAAATGAAATATTCAAAATCCTGAGAAATGTGTAATTTATATTCCTTGGTTTTGGAAAAGTCATTGGATATAATTTTAACCCCACTCACACTGACATATTACATGAAGTATATTATATTATTAATGTATTTCGTTCATTTTAATTAGATAACTAGATAAAAATGGTTGGTTGTTAAAAATTCTGCAGAAAACATCATATTTAATCTCTACTCAAAATATCAGTAGGTTGCATATTTGAAGTCAATTAGAAACAAAATGAGATACAAGACAGTTTAGTGTAACAATGACTGTAGTTTAATTACTGTATATTTTTATTTCATCTTATAATTTAGATTTGACATGTTAAACAGATTGAAATGAACACAGTAACCAGAGTTTGTAGTAATAGACCCAAACAAAGATCCAGCACAAGTGTTTTCCACTGGATTAGCAATATGAAAGAACATATTAACTGAAACTTTCCCCAGCATGAGATATTAAAATTAGAGAATAAGTGTTAGCATTAAAAATGCTCTGGGTTTGTCATAACAAAATCAGAAAGAAACTTAACTTTGAATAAATGGGAAATTGAAGAGGCTGTGTTTGCTTCAAAACTAATGTGAATACAGGTCTATCTTGTTTTCATGAGATACAATGCTTGAAAAATGCAATACCTAATGCTAAGCAGTTTTTGGCATAATTAGCTGGATTTTCAACTAAGTGTTATTCCTGTGATCATTAGAGGTTTAATGGCCAATTTCCATGACAGACATCATTATATAAGGTCATTGCCATGGAAACTAAATGGTGAAATGTCCACTACTCTGTGATTGTAACATATCATGATCACATGTTTCAGATATTTATAGAATGCTGTTAATCTAACTTAAAACAAGAAAATTGAAAAAGGAGACAAAATTTAGTTTTTGTTTAATGTCCAGCCTCTTAACGTTTTTGTATTTATTTGCCCTATGCTGCCTTTGTAAGTCTCAATTGTCTGTTCCTCAACTTTTACTAAAGTCCTGGAAAAGTCATGGAATTTGATGTAATGGAAAGTGTACGAACCTTGTTAATAGTAAGTAATAATTATTGCATTTGATATAAAACCCTGATTTTTTTTTCAACATGGGATGGGATGAAACTTGAAATTAATTTCTTATTCATCAAATAAGGGGCAATTGTTTTATATCTTTTTATAATTATTGTTATTATTATAGTCGCACCAATAATGTCTCATTCTTTGTAAATTTTGTTGTTACTTTTGGAAGTAGACTTAAGCTAATTAAACTTGCAGAACGTAGCATTGGAATTCCAAGATTTTGAATCTATATCAAATATTGATTGTTACTTGAGTATTAAAACAAGTATAATCATTACCCTGGTAACTTTATAGTATGAAGAAAGCTCAAAAGTGGTCGTTGACTGTGGCAATATTCAAGCTTTTTAAATTGTAAGTTGTGTTATAGTTTATTGAATAACAGCTGAAATGAAGAAAAAGGTAGTTTATTATTCAGTTATTTCTTGTTTTTCTGTTATATTTAAATATTTCATCAATATTTCAGATTTTTTAAAGATAACTAAAACCTTTTAGGAAATTACTCATGTTAGACTTAAGCATTAACTTAAAACAATTTTGTATGTATCAGAATATTATTTCTATCATTGAAAACTTTATTGAATCTAACCAAAGCCTTAACAACCATATAGGTATGGTTATATCGCCTGCTATTAGTTTGGCCCCACCAGTGACTGGATATGTTCCACCTACTGTTGATCATTTGAGACAAGGTAAGTATACATAAAGACTTGCTAATAAGAATTTCGTATGTACACTCTTTTGATATAGATGAACGAATAGATATCAGGGACTTGTCACTCTTCTTCTTGTACTAATATTAATATATACAAGACTATACTCAAGTTTGTAAGTAATTGAGGTACCAAATGTTTCAATAACTTGCAGTCAATTTGGCTAAACATTTCTCCAGTTTGAATGCACAAAAACTTGCTTAAGCTGCAAATGTGTAATGCAGGTATTCAACAGTTAGTGTGTTCCCATTTTGATACCATTATTTTGATGCATTAACATTACCTATTAAATGAACTGAATTATTCTCTATCTTAAATATAAAATAGTGCCTACTTTCTGTTACTTCATTAAAATAAGTTTCCTGTTGTTCACCACAAATTTGTTTTTTAGTTGTTTAAGTGTTAAAAAAAATGAAGTTTGATTTAAATTCCATTGGGATTTCTACAGCTTAGAAATTATTTCAATATAATTAATGCTACAAAACCGCTTTTCACGAGATATGAAAAAACTTGTTTCAAAATAAAACTAGAGAAAAATTATATACTCAGAATTGTATATCTTTTAGACATTTGATAAAATGAAAAACGTTTGTAGTCTTTATGAACTTGCATGTATTATGTGAAATGTGTTTCCAGTTAAACTTGCACTTTGTTCACAAGTTAAGTCTTAGTGCCTTTAGGATGCAAGTTTCAAGACAGTTAAAATATTTTCACTCGTGCATTGTACATAAAAAAAAAAAAAAAAAAAAAAATGTGAAAACTAAGAATCTATACATATCTCTAACATTTTGATTGACAGAATACTGCTGAATTACATAGAATATTTGATTGAATCATTTATGCTGATTTACAGATTAGCTTAAAATGTAGCTAGTGCTAATAGGTTAAAATAGATGTAATGAACATTCTGATACAATCTTACCTCTTCTCACTTACTTGAACCTATCTCTATCTCCCCCTAAGCATGTTTTAATGCTCAGTACACTAGTCTATACACCCCACAAATTTTGCACCACTTTGAACATGTATATAGCATGTGACCACACTCCACCAATACCTATATTTGCACAGCTAGCTCCCTCTGATCTTCCCATGAAATCCTCACTTTCTCAATTGGCATAGCATTGTTTGGTGTTTAAGATTGTACTTTGGTAACATTTCAAACACCTTTTTTTTTAATATGTTTGCACTCAATTGTTTAATATATTTTTAACAGCTGGTTAATCAGGTATGTGGTATATTACATGTTTCTTTTCCTCTTATCTCGCAGATAGCATCAATTGCATATTTATGCTATTAATGTTACCAGAATCCTTTAAGGTTCCTCTTATGTCATCCTATATACATATTGGTCCTTCCTCCCTAAGACTTCTGTTGCCTGGGAAAGCCATTTGGTTTTCACACCCATTTCTTTACCTTCCATCTCCTATCTGTACTCTCATTCTGAACCTGATCAGCTTCTTTGTTAAGTTTGCTTCTTAAGGTGTTGTGTGGCATTTACTGCCTCCTTTAGTTTCATGTTCTTGACCTTTTATTCCCTGAAACCCTTCTGTTTGCCATGATCTATCCTCTGTCACACTAAATGGTTGGGTTCATTAACTTCTCAGGCTGGCCTATTCAGACTTATCCATGGAAAGTTGTCATCTCCTCAACCTTTCACCATATCAAAGTTGTCATATCACCATGTATTTGACTGCTCATTATTGCTATCCATTAGAAGAAATCATTCAGGCTAGAATGTAGACTAGTCACAATTCCCTTGTGTCTCATTATCTGCACTATCTGGATGTATCTTTTTAAGGTGGATATTGTCTCCCTCCTGTGGTGATTCTAAACCCCTCCTTTCACCTTTGACTTGTATGTCTTTTCATAACATTTCATGTTTTCTTTACAGGGATCGTCTTTTACCGCTAGTCATAGGATCCCATTCTGTGGCGAGTGTTGCTGAATCAGGTGTGCTTTCACTCACACTCCCTCTATAAACTACTAGTGCTATAATGCTCATCATAGAGATTGGGTATTCCACAAGACCACTAGTAGCATGCCTAGTGGTATATAATTATGTCTCTAGGTATCTTCAAGTTTAACTCTGTGGTAGACCATCACTCGTGTACTATCATGAGTGAAGCAAAATGGGATTTCTTCCCATCCCTGCCACCCTTTGATTGCATAAATTGTCAACAGTCTGCTTCTCAAAATAGGGAATAATGGAAACCCGTTGCACTTTCTCCAGTGTGATGTTCCTCTGTATGTCCAATTGCATTTGCCCCCCCCCCTCCCCAAAGTGGAGCATGAGAGTCCTTACCAGTTCCCAGTCATTAGGGTAGTGGACCAAGGAGGCTTCCTCCTGAATGTAAAGTAGAAATTTACCTTACAAAACAACCACTCATTTATCCACTCAGTGAGAAGAGGGCAAAGCTGGGTTCCTCCTTCCCTTTCCCACCGATACTTATTCCCAGGTGCACAGAATGTTGTTTGGAGCAGGACTAGCCTATGTGGAATCCTCCTTGTAATACTTGGCTCAGGATGACACTACTGTGCTCCCATGGTTGAAGGCAGTAGAGGCCCCCTTTTTGTTAATTCCAGTTTCAGGAGGTTTCCTTTCCTGCTCCTATGGTGGAGTTTGGGGAAATTTGCCTCGTAATACCACCAACAAGACGTACATACTGTTTCTAGAGTTCAGCAAATGTTCCACACCATTCTTGTAATTCTGGGTGCAGGATGCATCTTCTCTGCATTTATTGTTGGGTGAGTTATAATTTCTGCTCTTAATTCTAGTTACAGGCATTGCCTGTACTTATGGTTGAGTTGAGGCAATGACATGACCCCGTAATGCTGGGTTCTGTTTGTTGTACTTCTTGCTCTTATGGTGGTATTAGGAGTTTGATTTTGATCGAATGCTAACTTCCTTTTTCCAATTGTTTGACATATGTCACTCTCTTTACTGACGGTTGAGGTTGGCGTTGAGAATGGGTTGTGGAACCTCGTCTGTTCAGTTGAGGTTTGGTAGCTATCTGGCCATGGCTAGATGTTTTTCTCTATCATTACCTTTTAGCAAACTGTTCCTTGACTTGCCATTTCTCCTCATGTGAGTATCGAGTTTGCTTAGAGTTTTTGTTTCATAGAGTGGCTCTTCACCTACGAGGGGTAGCTGTTTTTCTATCTAGTTGGTGCAATTGGGAACTTTTCAAACTTACTATGTATTGCACCTCTCGGAACAAATCAAACTTGTGCACAACCTTTTTTTCATCTGTGTGAAGTGCATTTCCTTCTTACATGGAGAAGACCATATCTGCTCCAGGAGTAGTGCAGTGCCTTGCATGTGTGATCTGGTTTCATTTCTGAGCACACCAGTTATTTCTAGGCAGTTGCTTTCCACTTGGTTTCAGTCTTGGGTGTCTACACCAGCCCCTCCACCTTTTTAATATGGGATTCTAGCATTTTGTGAGAGGAGGTATTAAGCCTATATTTCTGAAAGGTACTTACCTCCTCTCACACACTCCTACCCTTCCTCTTCACTGCTGGTGTTATTCATTGTAGATCTTGCCAGTTCTCGAAGTGAAGATTGAGCAGTAAAATCAAATGGAACTAGTTGCACCAACATAGGTGGTGCAATACTATTGGTGGAGTGTGGTAACATGCTATATACATTTTCAAGAGTGACACAAAATTTGTGTGGTGTATAGACTAGTGCACTGAGCATTAAAACTTTCTAGCAATGCTTAGGGGGCAGATGGGAGATGGAGATAGGTTTGTGTGTTAGGAGGTAAGTACTTATCAGAAAATAAATTTTCATTGCAAGAAAATGTTAACTTTGAAATATCTGTAAAGACATTTGACACTTTGGTATAGGTCAGAGGTAGCCACTGTTCCTGTCCAAACTGTGTGTTATTGGAAAGTGTTTGGTGTAATGTTTACAGTTGGATGACACTGATTTTTGAATGTGATTTGTGTTTAGATGATATATCAACTATATTATCAGAGGTGAACATGCATATGTCCAAAGAAGTAGAAGATGAAGCTAATGGCTACTTTAAAAGAATATATAGGCATTCTTCTCACCCACCTATATTGATTGATGAAGTTTTGCAGATGTTGAGGAAGTTCCAAGAGTCTCCTATTAAAAGGGAAAGGGTAAGAAAGTATAAATAAGAAATTATAAAATGGTGCACATCAGATAATTTTTTAGAGGGGGGGATATAAAACAGATTATAGCGGTAGCCATTATTTTATAACTATGATATGTAACCAGAATAAATTGTCTTCAATAATGGTATCAAGAAGCACTTAAATCAACTGTTTATTGCAAATTCATTGTGAACATTCAATTCTTTTTATTACCAATAAAATAAAGCAGTTATGGAAAGTCTTGTAAAAGACTGGGAAATGTGATAGTATTTCAGTGCTTACAATACTGTATTATGGTGCTCTGTTTTGTTTTTCTCCAACATAAAGCATAAAAGCTGTGTTTAATTTTCCACCTTTAGAATAGTTACATACTTTAACTAAGATTGCAGGTATTCAGTGTTATTTGAAAGAGAATTAAATGGTTAACAATAAAGTATGCAATTTTGTTTTTCCTTTTCTTAACTATAATTATTCTAAAGAGGAAAAACAAGTACATTGAGTATTTGTCCTCTGTTTAGCTTTTTAATTTAAAAAAAATTCCTATCAAAAAGTGTTTGAAAATTAAAGAAAACTTCAGTAGTCTTCATATGGAATTGTTATTGCATTCATTCCTAAATATGTAATACAATGCTTGCTGGTTAACAAGTAAAGTAATTAGTGTTTTTAAAGGCATTACGATCAAGGTCATATTTATTAATGACTTGGTAGATTCAGATTGCTTTTAAAGAACTCTCATTCAATAAAGTATAGTTACTGTAGTATTTAAAATAAACAATGATGATCTTAAAGGAGAAAGTTTTTTACAAAACTTCTACAAAGTTTGTGTGTGAATAATGATTTTAATAGAGAAAAATTTAATTAATATCACTACCTATAAATTTGAAAGAAGCTAATTTTTAAAATGGATCTACAAGTAAAGTCAAGAAAAAGCCTTTGAAACATTTGTCAAACATATACATATTTACTAATTCTGATATGAAATCAAAATAAACAATTGTTGTATAAGAGACATTCCACTACACACACACACACACACACACACACACACACACACACACACACACACACACACACACACACACACACACACACACACACACACTTTTTTTTTTTCAGTACTACTGGTTCACTTAAGCTATATTAATTTTTGGTGATACTTAAGATAATTTTAACAATGCGCAAGCTTTTATTGCAGTAGTCCTAATTTTCTGTCTAGTTTGTTGATGGATGCTTTCCTCTGTCCTCCTCCTTAATAAGAAGGATCTTAAGAATCAGAGGCTATTGCTATTTACTATGAAATAAATTTACTCTTGGATGGTTTTGTTCATTTTACACAAATATATTTTTTGCTAGAAGATTCGTGTATTTTTTTTTTTTTTTATTGTGCATTAGAAGCATAATTACTTGCTTTTTTTTCTACTTCTAAAATGTATATTGATGATAAAATAAATGAATAAATAAATAAATCTTTATCAAAATTACAGGACATGTTCAACTGTATGCTACGAAAGTTGTTTGAGGTGTACCACTTTTTACATCAACACTCTGACCAAGAACTTTTGATAACTGCAGAAATCTTTGGAGGCATTGTTGAACAAGGCCTTGTAACGTAAGCTCTTTGAACCAAACAGCGTTAAATTTCTCTTAATTTTAGAATGACCTAAAACCATATTATCATGTTAGTCATTCAGTGTTTAGACAACTGGCAAAATGTATTTATAAACAGACTTTTCATCATTGGACTTGGAGATCTGTAGTGATGAAGATTACTTTTATTTATTATCTTAACAATAAAATTAATTCAGTTAGCTTACTTATTTCATATTATATAGCTCTGTTTCTACCCAACATTATTTCTAACCTTTGAAGTACCAGCTAAAGCTCTGCTTTTAACAAACGACATGAGAAATGTAATATTTTGGTACTTTTGGATGTTTCTAATCTGTTTGTAGTCAACTGCTTATTTTTAGATAGTATATATATCTCGTGTTATTGCTTGAACTTTTCATTTGGACACGACTACTCAAATCTGAATTGTAGATGAACTAAAATAGGCATAAAAGGTCAGAGTACTTTCTAAAATCTAGTTTTTATTAAGAATGTGTAAAACATCCATTCTGAAGGTAAATGGTTTTGTTTGGATGAGTTCTTAATTCAGGTGTGACTCGATGTCTATAGTTTTTCGACACACAAATTTATGCATGTATTGAAAATCTGTGCATTTTGTTTCTGTATTTTTCATCTATTCTCTTCAGGTCACTAGGAATTACAAAAGTGAAATAATATGAAAATATTTCAAATATGACAAATTGTTGAAAAATACTTGTCATAACTTGGAATAAATTAGTTTTAAAACAAGTGTTTATTCAAATTGTTTG
Source organism: Limulus polyphemus (assembly GCF_000517525.1). Lineage (NCBI taxonomy): Eukaryota > Metazoa > Arthropoda > Merostomata > Xiphosura > Limulidae > Limulus > Limulus polyphemus. Next base: position 29,647 of record NW_013666653.1, on the reverse strand, counting down.
TTTATTTTCTTTAATAGAAAATCATTTATATTTGTAAAAAGCATTTTTGGATGATAGTAATTATGAGGTAATAAACATAGTTGTATCATCTTTCCTATGTAAGACTTGCTACTATGTAGATCTCTTTAGGACTATTGAAGAGGCATTACTGGGGAAGTTCCAGATATTAGCATGGATGGGTGGAGAATGGGAGCTATATTTAATAGCAAAGAGCTGGGCTTAGTATGATAGTACTTTAACGTGTTGGTATTTATTTTCGAATATCGTATTGGGGGCTGGATGCTAACTTCAGTGACAGTTTTTCTGCCTCTCCTGTTGATGTATAGTACTCTTTTTCTCACTTAGTTTCTTTTCTGTGAGCAACCACCATCCCACTTCTGGTTACAGATAGCAAAAGGTGGTAGAGATGTGGGATGTTGTAGGCTTTAGCACTCACCTATGCTCCTTTTTTAGCATGAGGCTCATGAAATTGAGGTTAAGTTTAGAAAATGGTGTACCCTCAATGCAGTTTGGGTCTTACTTCTGCTGGCACCTCCAAAATTCACAAAGCACATTACATAATGACCCCCCCCCCCATATGATTTGTACCTTAGTGTTAGATATTTGTTTTGTGACTGTTTTTTATTTTATTATATTCTTTTCATCTATTTACTTGTATTTTTTTCCTTCTCTCTAAAATTAAAACTAATTATATTTCATCTAATGTTTGGATAAGCAGTTTAGAATTCACCCTGTCTTTCCTTTTGATGTAATCTGTTTAAAAACATGTTTGTAGTTTATTCAACCAATATATTAATATTGTTTTTCTAGATATATCCAAACATTTAGAAGTAAATGGAAATTTAATTTCCATTCTAAAATGATATGCTAAAAGATATATTCGTCACTACAGTTCGGTAAATTCAGTGCCCAAATATATTTAGAAGTACAATACTTGTAGTGTTAACTTTTACTTCTACAAGGCTTGTTCTCAGTTTAAGACAGGTTGTTGTTGCACTTTCTAGAGCATCAAGTACTCCTATATTTCCCTATTTATTCCTAAGTTTCAGAAATTGGATAAGCAATAAATACAAATATTGAAAGAAAAGTGACAAACTTAATATAAACATTTTGCAAAAAAAAATATTATAAAATTGTATTTTAAGATTATTTTTGCACTTTTCCTTAATATATTTGTATTTATTTTCTGGTATGGTACCCCTGCTCAGCCACTAACAACAGCAGTTGTTGGATATACTACCTGGATCCATTCAGATAAAAAAAAAAAACAATTGTTATTGCTTCTTGATGGACTGTTTTTTTTTGTCTTTTTTTGGTAGAAAAACTAAACATGATTCTGATAAATTCATCAGCATGGGGAAATTCAGTATTAAATACTATTCTGGTAATAACAAAACTTGTAGTTTTTAAGGAAGGAACATTCAGAATATTTGTTGGGTAAATGTTAACTAGAGCACCCCAATTTAAATGTTTTTCAAAGAAATGTTGAAAATATGTTAAAATATCCAACAGCTGAGGTGTTTTAGAAAATTTTCATGGTAATCAAACATTTCAATATTTATTTTAGGTAAGAGTTTGCTAATTGTTAATTATGCCAGGAGACAAAACTAAGTTTAACGAGAGGTGATTGTCTGAGGTGGGTGGAAATGGACATGAATTAAAGTCGTGGTGTGTCAAAGGAAGTATCTTGTATCTTATTTGTGACAATAATGGACTTAAAACAAATTCTTCAACATACATTAGGATCCCATCATTAAAAAAAAACAACAAATCCCTTCCTTCACCAATTCAAACAAACCTCTCATTCAAGTCAACTAACCACTGGTACTTCAAAGGAAAGTGCAAATACGCAGTTTTGCAGGTCAGAAAGCAAAATGTGCATTGTCTAACATAAATTTTAGAGCTAGTGATGGTATTGCTGAAGCTTTCAGAGCAATATTCAAGTGTTCAATAGCAGACAATTTCAGTATGAGCAGACCAAAGCTATCTTACCTATTATCAGATGGTTTGGATCCAGCTTTCACTTCTGTTTTGATATATGAAGTTTGAAATTCAAATCCCCCCCCCCTTTCAGTGTGATGAAACAACTCTGCCATAAGTAACGAAACAAATGAATCTCTTTGTAAGGAACTGGTCCCCCAACCCATGATGAAGTCTGCATATATTGAAAGTAATTGTTCTTCCCTCATGCAGTTGGAAAATCTGTTGCCAAGCATAAGATGAAAACATTACAGGATGATTGCATGCCGCCATTGGAATCCCTAGTTGCATTGGCTAGCAATGTACCACATGTTAACAAGACAATCTTTAGAGAAGTTTCCAAGCTAGTCAAAGCTGCTGATTCAGAATGGAATGGCCTTGTTAATGTAGATAAATGTAATCTTCATACAGTGTCTTTAGCAAGGGCATAAAAGAACATGGTTGGGAAACAGAACACTTGATAGATTTATTTCAACTATTCGTGATCTCATCTAGTAAAAGGTAGGATTACAAAGACATCTTGACTTTCCAGAAGAAGTTTTTTAAAGCACACGTAGGTTCATTGGCTGAGCATTGGACTAGCCATAAGGGACCCAAAGACAATGCCAAAGAGTATCAACTTCAAAGGGATAAGGGAAGCAATAAGGTGACCAGACATGAAAATCAAATTGTTCTTTATGTTGTCAGTTATCCCTCTGTTCGAAGATTTTGTCAAAGTGTTCCAAATTGATAAACCTATGATTCACCTGCTATAAAGTCGAATAACAATGTTGGTTTGCACCATTCTGAGACAGTTTGTCAAAGCAAGTATTGTTAATGGCATAGCACTAGAAGACCTTAACAATCTAGATATTGGCATTAAAAACCAGCTAGATGATGAAGACATTGTCTGTGGGAAAGCAACACAGAAGCTTTCTAAGATAGAGACCCAGCACAAAGAAATACAGTCATTCTACACTATGGTATCAAAGTACCTGATCACTATGCTTCCTTCTGAAAACAAGATAATCAAAGCACTAAATAGTTTGTCAACAGTGAAAAGATTTGTTCAAGGTTCTGTCATAGATATGGAGGGTTTATCTAGACAAGTGATGCTTGAAGAGTGTATTATAATTAACATTACAGATGAGTGGAAAGTTTAACAAACAGAAGATGATTTAGAATTAGGGAAAGGGTGGATCATTTCTTGCGGGCAAGACTTTTTGAAAAATCTTGACAATGGAAATTTAAAATGTGGATTTCTTCCTCTCCTTAACAAGAAAGTATCAATATTACCACAGGGAAATGCAGATGTAGAAAAGTTTTTAATATAAATGTTGTCATCAAAGACAGAATTGCCATTGAGGAGAAAATTGTGAATGCTGTAAGAACCGTCAAGGACATAAAATTTCACTTGATGGGGAAATGTTAAGATGGATTATAATGGCTTATAGCAACTATAAAAAAAAGACTGGAGGAAGGAAATCCTAAAAAAGGGAGGAAAGAGAGAGAGAGAGAGAGAAAAATGACAGCTTGAAACCAAGAGGTTAGAAATTGAGAATGAAATTAAGAACAAACTCTATTCCCTTCTTGAGAGAGTGGTTGAGGAAGTAAATGAAATTCATTTAAAGACGGAGACAGCAAGCTGAAAGAAGCAGTAGCAAACAATGATATGAAGGGAGTGGGTGTGGTAGCCACAGCAAAAAAAGAAAGCTTATGAAAAGAAATGAACGAAATATGTGAAAGTCAAAGGAGTGTTGAACAACAACAGGGACAGCTACTGGAGAAGCTGTGCAAAACAACCAATGGTAATAAATTGATATCTATATGAAGGAAACAAAAGAAAATATATATTTAGTTCTTCATCAGCATAGGATGGAAGAAATGCAGAGTCTAGTTCATCTTCTAAAAGGAGACTGTTATACAATCAATCATCCAATCCCAAGAAAGTAAAATCAGACTATGTATCTTTGTTCCAGTCCCAGAAATATTTATTCATTAATGTAACAGTCATTGATTTGCTTGTGACTGTTGTAGACAATTTTTATTCCTTTGTCATTATTTGATATTATTACATTATCACTACCCATTATGTAAGTTTAGCATATCAAGTCCCCAAAAGAACTCTTTCAGTGCCACTAAATTTTATTTCTATTGTTACATTTGAATCTATTGAAACAGTCTTCCACATCTAAGCATTGTTCAAGATGGTGTAAATAGTGTTGTGTATCATTTTTAAATGAAACATTCACTTTACTTCTCTTGAAGGCTTTATCACATTCAATCATTGTTTAAGATGATTATGATATAACTATCCATTATTTAAGTTTAATATATAAAGTCTAAAAAAAGGGGCTTATTTTTCAATACTACATTCATTGTATTTCCATTGTTAAATTTTTGTTGTCATAAATACATCTAGTAATTGTTTGAGATGGTAAAGATAATTATTAATTATAAGTTGATGGTGAGTGGAGGAGGATGCAAACATTTTTTTTATTCATAATCTTGTTTAAAACTTGTAAATGTACCTTCTCTATTTCCCTATATTTCTGACTTTGAATTCCTATTTTTTATTATTATTATTTCCTAAATTTTCATCAACAAAAGTCACTTGACTCCCTGAATTAGTTTATTTTTCCTTTGGAAGCTTGTTGTATCCTATAAAATCACCTTCCAATCCAAAAGATGTTAGGTTAAAATTTGGGTTGTGGGCAGAACAACCAAAACAATATTGATACTTCATCAGACATGAATATATCAACTTCAAAGCAGGGATCACTAATCCTATTAGAAGTGGCACATTGGCTTGCAGATTAATATGTTGCTTCCATAATCCTTACATTTATTTTAGATATTTTGATATGTTTAAGAACTTTTATAGATATGCAGAAACTTCACACATTCATGTAGATCTCATACTTAAAGTTCAGATTAAAGTCAACACTTCTATAACAGTTAGGAATTAATTAAGCTTCTGTAGACTTATTAAAAAGTAAGTGCAGCATCTTCCATCACTTCAAAATTTCTTGAATAAATTAAAAAACAAGAATTCCCTTACTTGTGTACTTTAAACAAATAAAGTGTCAAGCTTTGGACTTCATGATGTAAGGCTTAGTGTTAGCATTTTCTTGAAGAGCACTTTATAGCCAAAGAAATGGTTTTGATAATTGTTTCTGTCTGCACAGGATGAATTTAAACTGGAGAATTTATTGCAAAACATAATGCTTGGTACTTTTTCACAATCCTAACAAGGGAAGTTTTGACACCTTTACACTAGATTATTTGAATTATTTTATGTTAGTGTTTAGTTTCCGATGTGTTGAGTGATCTCGTACACACCAGATTTATAAGTGAATTTCTATTGTAATTCTAAAATAAATTCATTCAAGTATTGGTCCTCCACACTTCAAGTAGTTTATAATATTTTATTCTACAAATTAACAAATTAAAGTAATGATATACTAACATTTTACAAACACTTTGACACTAATCTGCCACCATGGTATGTGACTGTATTTATACTTGGTGACTTGGTACTTTGCAGAGTATTCTGTGTATCCTGGCACATGTCTTACATGGTGGTGGCTGTATTGTAACATGAAAGATATTTGTTTATACTGGATATCAAATTATATAAGATATAAATTAAACACTAGCTTGCATTAGCCCAGCTTGGTAAAAATGTACACCAGATACATTCTTAACATTAATTGTGAAAAACTAAAGTTGTTTTGTAATTTCTTCAGTTTAGTTTTAAATGTTATAGTATTTCCTTTTTTTCTTTTTTTCAAGTTACGTGTTCTTGGGCTTGATATTACGCTGCATATTTGATGCACTCAAAAATCCTTATGGAAACAAGATGTATTACTTTGGAATAATAGCTCTTGACAGGTGTAAAAGAAGGTTTGTATTTATTTAGGGTTCTAGCTTTGTTTCTAATGTGTGATATTAAAGAATACCTTTATAATAATTAAATTTTTACTTGCATTCCGGCATTTATGAATTATTTTGAAATCAAGCAAAATCTTACAGCTAATGTTTAAAATTCTAGTATTACAATTCGGATTAGTTTTCACCACTAGGAGATTTCAGCATAAAAAAAAAAAAGAACATTTGTATTTTTCAAGGTAATTAGTCCGTATTAAACTTGTCTGAGTTCCTTGGAAAGCATTTCAAAACCCAGTTCTTTACTTATTATTGAAGTAGTAGCAATTTGTTATGCAACTATAAAGAATTCTGAAAATGTGGGGTTTTAAGAATGTGCGCATTATTTTCTAAAATAGAATAAATATTAATAGGCTGTTACATTCACTGATAGTTTAAACCCCAATAACATGTAGATCTAGTGTTAATAATAGTGACTTTTAAATAAAATTTCAACATTGCATATCATTTTGTATTTCTTGGTAAACATTTTGGTATTTTGTACCAATGAAAGACTAATATTGAAGTATAAGCCTAATTCTATTTTAGCACTACTAGCATTTCAGATCATTGATGGCTAAGAGTTCTTTCATTTTCCATTGTGATAATTATGGTCCTGGTCATATTTGGTGTAAAAATAAAATATTTTCAACAGAAATCTTTTACATTGCCTATATTTTCAAAATTAAGATTGTAGAAAAACTTAATAGATTGGTATTTTTCTTTAAGTTTACAAATGAACATTAATAAAATGTTTAACAGATTAGTTTATAACTGCCCTTATCGCCATGCAAAATTCACTTCTCTGACTTAAATCTGTTGATAATGAACAATAAGTACAGTTTATACTGAAATATGCTTGTACCTTCAAAACAATAACTCGGGGGAAATAATTGAGTGTTTTAATGAAAATTTAACAATTGTTGAAGGAAATGGGTATATTTTTGTTCTTCCATTTTTCTATGGTAGTATCTTTTTGAGGTACTGGTTTTCATTATATATCTCTGGTAGTGTCTTTGTTTTAAAATGAACTAATTTTATATCCTCTTATTTGTTATATGGGAAATAAAGTTTTGAATACTTTAACATCACACTAAACCTGTCACTTTTAATAAACAGATTTTCCCTTTGTTTTTCCATTAGAACTTTTAAGTATCAATTTTGTAGATTAACAAAAAATATTTTTTTCATGTTTGAAACATTATCCAACATTTTGTGAAAGCTGCAAGTGCATTTATTACTCAAACTCAGTCGTTTAAAATGAATACAATTTTAGGCTGTAAATATTGGTAGGATTTTGACTGTTATATTCCTGGTCAAATTGGTTAAAACAGCTTAAAATATTATTATTTTCATCTTTCAAAACTACACAATGGGCTATCTGCACTCTATCCACTGAGGAGAATTAAACTTTGTTTTTAGCATTGTAAGTGTAAACTTACCACTAGCCCACCAGGTGACAAACATTTTGACAAGAGAATATTGCAATTATTAGATGAACTTTTCAATTTAGAAAATGCTGAGACTTTGAAATTCCTAGGGGGGTGATTATATATTAATATATGTTGTTTCCTACTATGTATATTAATTTAATTTTCCCTTTTTTTTCCAGATTAAAAGAATTCCCCCAATACTGTTGCCATCTTTCATCTATCAGTCACTTTCTAGATTTTCCTGCTCATTTGATTGAGGTATTGCGAAAGTGAGGAATGAAAAATATAAAATTTTGACAACTGTGTGGTCTGTTGTGAAATGTATAAAGAAAGCTTTTTTGTGAACATTTAACCATATTGAAATTAACTAGCATGTTGTAAGTTGTATGTGAAGTTTTCTAAAATCATTTAATTATATGCCTGAATATTACTTTTTAAAAATAAAATATAAGTTTAATATTCAGGTCTCCTGAACATTGATAGTTTGGCTCTATCTGTAATTATAGTAGCTACTATAGCAAGTAATTCAAAGATATAAATGTGGTTTCTCAACATTTTTGTTAGTGAAAATCTTTTAGTTTGAATGTTAGATATAAATGTAAAGTCTAATAGTGTTTCTAAATGTTAAATGGGTCATTATAGCTAAATTTGGAATTTCTGTTAACAAAGGACTAAATTAAGTTGTCAGAGTACCTACTGTCTGTTTGGCATCTTTGTGTATAGAAATTCAGATTTTAGTTATAAATGTGATCTGGCATTATTCCCTAGTTGTAAGGTGCTGTTTCATAAATGAAATTTCTGATTTCTATGGCTTTGCTTTTTTTTTAATATATCAACTGTATTCTATTATGCAGTTATCTTTCTAAGCAATTTTCATAAATATATTAAAAATACAAAGCCAAAAAATATATACAATGATATTCAGCAGCACCTTTTAAAACCAACATAAATATATTTGTTCCCATGTATTTATAAACTGACAGTTTTGGAATTTCTAAGAAAAGTTTTGGAATTTTGCAATTTAGCTAAACTGACAAGTACTTGCTCAGTCCTAAATACATGCATAAGTAATAAATATGTTTATTAATTATGGAAATATTTCTATATTTTCTTGAAGTTATGACTCAACATTTACAAAATCAAACTCCAAGGCTGGATATATGTTAAACTGTGGCATAAAACAGATTAAATTTGAAAGTTTAAGTTACTTTCTATGATGTCTTAATAGTACACTATAAACATGGAATCAAAAAAAAAGGTGAGTTTAGCTAACAAAGTCAGAAAACTTGAAAAAATATACTTTTTCAGTAATGCCTAGTTTGTAAGAGGAAATTCAATAAGTTTTATTAGTTTAATAGTTGTGTGGAAATAGAGAAAAATGTTACTTCATTATACCATTGTTACTTGTGTTCATTAAGTTGTTAAAAAAATGTTTTTAATTGTTTTCCAAATTTTATTATTATTTTTTTCTGTCTTCATCAGTATTACATCTCTGTTCATTGCAGTTGCATATGCAAGTTGAACCTAATTAGAATACCACAGTTAATGGTTGTATTTTCTAGTTTATTCAGTATGGAGCTTGCTCCCAGGACCCACCAAACCATCCCCAGGGTGTGCCTTTACCACAAAGTATGGTTATTATGAGTTCTGGTATTGGTCCTATAGTTCCTGTATCAGTTCACACTTCTTCTACTATATATACCTCTTCAACTGCCATAACTACTTTGGCTAAAAAAACCTCAACTATTGGAACTGCAAGGGTATAGTATCTATTGAAAATCCTTTCTTTTCTGTATATCTTCTTTGATTGGCTTTAATATAATGTTTAAAAGTTTGTTCATTGAGGATCCTACTCAGTAATTCAATGATGTAAGAAGCAGCTTTTTTTTAGTGGGAAAAATTGGTTTTACTGACAAACACTTTTGACCCATAGTGAGTTATCTTCAGGAATTTATTACAGTAAAACAAATGGATAGTTCAAATGACAAACAATGTGCAACATGCTCAGGTGTGTGAAGTTAGTAACAGAATTTATTATTATTACTTTAACACTGCCAATAAATTCTGTCAGTAACTTTATCTATTTGTACATATTTTATAATATGAACTTGTATTATTTCCATGTAACAGTAACCTAAAAATGACTAGCTAATATGGGTCAATGTTTTTCTCAGTAAAACATTTTTCCTGCTTAAAAAATCTGCTTTTTTATATCATTTTAAGTTTTGATATACAAATTTTGAAAATCAAATAAATGTTACTTTTAAATGTCTTTTAAATGGAAAAACAATGTTTGTACTACAGATGTTTTAATTAATTTTTTTATAAGGGTTTAAGGTTAAGAAAACTATTCTTTTTGTGATATAAAGAAAAAATCAATAACTAAACTGTGAAATACCACAAGTAAATAAAGTATAAATAAAAAAATTAAACTTTATTCAGGTTGAAGTCAAATGGTTTTTAATATCACCTATGCTTATTATTAAATGTAGTTTACTAAATACTGACTGTAAGCATGGTCGTTCATTGAGCAATGTCTTTGCTTGTCAAACAGTACATTTTTCGTTTTTCATTCCACATGACAATTATTCAAAATGAAATGAAAGACCTAAAAACTGAATTATTGTAGAAATAACAGAATATATCATTAACTGATTGTATGTACAGATCCTGGGACAGATCTTGACTGATATTTAGAATTAGAAATTTCACAAACAATATACACTTCAATGAAGTATCATAACTTTTCATCTATTAAATATAGAAGTTGAGCAGAATGTGACTTGCATTTTACATATAAAACCACTCCTTTCTTAGTACTCTATCCATATAGAAAAAACAAAAACCTATAACTCTATATTTCAAGGAAATTTCTGTCATTAATGCAGTTATTTCAATTACATCAAAGTCTTCTACTACAACCAGTTTTCGAAAATCATCCACTTTATTTCTTATATTCTTAGCATTACAATAATAATGGCTTAGCCTACCATTATAACTACTTTTGTACTTCATTCCTACACTACTTTTTCTCTCTATCTTATATTATTTTTCTGGTCCTCATCACTATCTAGCCCTAGTTTAAAGCTGCTCTCACAGTTGTGTTAATAGCCCTTGCAAACAAGTCAGCCCTACTCTATTTAAATGTAAACAATCCATTCTAAAGAGCCCCCTTTTCTCATTAAACTGATCTCACAAATCCAATCAGCCAACATGCTCATTCTTATGTATTAACTTAATCCTAGTATTCAGCCCTTGTGAACTACTTAATTTTATCTCCACAAATAAATGTTATTAGTATTCTGGCAGAATTGTTACAGATGTTTTCTTTGAATAACTTTATTGGTACCTTGTACTTAACAATTAGCTCCTCTGCCCTACCCCTCCCTGCATCATTAGCCCCCTATGTTCACTACAAAAACTCTATCACTGTTAGATCTATATCACTTTTTGTTAATTATAGCCTTCACCTCTTCTCCTGGATTATATAATATAATTCCTTTCTCCACTAGTTACACAATAATTATCCTATCCATGTGCTGCACTAAAGAATTCTCCATAACAATAACCAAGTTTTTCATTCTTATCTCTACCTGTTACTTTTATCCATCCTTCCCTCTTGTCCTCCGTCTAAAGGCTAAAATGTGTTACTTAATATACCTGCTCATCATAATTGAGTCTACTACTGATACTTGCATACTATTTCTGACTTCTCAAAGGATTAGCAACTATTTTTCACATGCAAAAATTTAAGCTCCTGTTTAGATACTGCTGCCATTTCCTACAGTTTACCCTTCTGTCTATCCTTTGCCTCTACCCTATTTAAGATAGCCTGTAATTTCTCTTTCAACCTACAAACTTTACATACAAATTGTATATCTTTACTTGTAGCTTCATTATATGCATGTATCAGTCACAAGTTCTCAAATAAAACCCACTACTTGCACTAGTCACACCCTACAAACTATTAGCGCTGCATTTACACTACTTTACCATAGTAGCCTTGGAAATAAGTAATCAGCATTAAATACAAGTACATGTGGTAGCATATTGACAACACTATATTATCACTACCTTATCTCCTCACAAAAGTAATTAAGTTTGTATTTAAAACAAGATTATTAAAAATTGTTAATTTAAAAAGGGAGGAATAGGGATCATCAAAAAATACAAACAAGATGGTTAGCTCAAAGTGAAAATTCAACTACAATAAACAAGCTTCAGATTTGAGACATGGTGTTGACATTATTCCCTCAAGCTACAAATCCTTATTTTGGATCTGTAGCTATGCGAGAAGTTTGTGAACACTGTATTGGAAAGACTACTGAACTGTACTAGAATGGTGCATGGAATGGATTTTGCAACCGCACAAGTTTTATACATGCATTCAGTGCATGTTGACTAGTATTTCTGTCTCTCTATCTAGTGCGTGTATGTATGTGTATACAAATAACTAATATTTCTTATTTGTTATATTTCCTCTTTCTCCTTTCTGCTGGCCATTGTAAGGCTGGTCACAGATTTGCTGCAGCTGGCTGGAGTTCCTCTTAGAGTGATATTCTGCATACTTTACTAGGTCAGATGTGTTAATTAACAATTATGAATTGATTATATAATATATTTCCCCATCAATTTATTATGGAGTTTTGTTCTCGACACTTCTACAACCCTATTCCATTGTGGGCCATTGCTGTTGCATACTTTATTTAAAAGTGAATATTTTTTAAAAATAAAATGTGTACCTTTTGCCCAAAAACTCCAATATTTTTGCTATCTCCTGCTTGCATGATTCTTGCCATTCCTTATAGTCAACTTTAAGGATGGGTACTCTATCTGCAATATCTATCAAATTTGCAACAGCACAGTGTTGGTTATAATTCAACACTTGTCATCACCATGATTGCCAATCCAATGCTTAAAACTAAGCTGGTGCTTTTTTTTTAAAAAAAACTATGGCATAAAGATTTTTGTTGTGGGATACAGCCTAAACGTTTGTATAACATATTAGACATTTGTGTAACATGGCCAAAATTGATCATGCAGTGGTTTAACAAGAAAAAAAAAACTTGATCCTGTCAGCAGCATTGTGTCCAAAAAGGGCAGAAACCCTATACATAAACATATGATACATGGCATCAATACAGTTTCAATAATAAGTTAATAATTCCTATAGTACATGTTTCATGCTTGCCATATAAACATTAAATTACATCCACAGCTATATACATAGGCATGTAGTAATTATAAGACTCCATATAAACCACAGACTACATTAATACAATTGTATGTCAATAGTTTTACAGCCACTGTTATTTGCTAGGTAGTCAAATAAACTTTTATTATGCTACACAATGGGCAATGATGTGTTTAGTAATATTACCCTGGTTTTATTACGATACTTGGCTATTTTTAGTGTAGGCTGGCAGAACAACATTAAATAATAAAGAACAAATGGATGATTCCTATTATGAACAACTATTGTGATTCATAATAAGTGTTAAGTATAATCTAAAGACTGGTTATTTATGTAATATCAGAATATATTGATTTGTTTTACAACTTAATTATAAATTGTACCAAAAGTTGGGTTATGTTCACTGAGTCCAACTGTAGATAAATGTAACACCAAATCTTCCATTAATTAATACCTTTAATTACCAATGTCAGTACCACTGCTATGATGTACTCTACATTTCTAGTTACATGCAACTAAATGCTAACTTAAACAATTTATTAATGTATTAAATTCTTGGCAGCTATCAAATAATAAAAACAGTTATTTAAACTTTCAGAGTAAATTCTTCATCTAATATAGCTAAAACTAGTAAGAACTTTCAAATATTTAAGTTTTATTATCCTATTATCTAGTAGTAGTACTTGCATTAAAAATAATAATAACAATCTAATATTAAGCATAATGTTGTAGCTTTATGCTTATCTGTACCTGTATATAAAAACTTGCATGTTCAATCCCAACAAAACTATACCAAAATAATTCTTGACTGAAAATATTGAAATAATACCTTCTCCAGAAGAATGCTATAATCTAGAAATAAGTATGTCTTTGTCTCAGTTTATATTTTCTGTCTGTTAGCCTTCACAGCTACCTAACATTGAGTCCACTTTTCTAATTGAAGAAAACAATGTAAAATTATTAGGTGTAGTAATAATAAAATTAAGCACTGAAATTAACTGCCAGCCATTACTGGAAGCAAATAAGACTAAGATAGTATTTCATCCTGAATCAGCCAACAAGGAACCATCACAGTACTGTAATAGTAAAACAAGGCACTGCACTGAATGGTAAAGACAAATTGGTCAAACAGTTTGTGCATAATTTATTTATCACGATGAATGGGGAATTTTTTTTTACTTGACTTTTTGTTTAAATTACTTTAGCCATCAATTGCCAATACCACTAACATTGACACATTACTGGTAGCAACTGAGAAAGGAGAGAAGATGATGTTTCCTCCTGAATCGGTTCAAGATAAAGTGGAATTTATCATTAACAACCTTTCACAAATAAACCTGGTACAAAAGGTGAGAATTTAAATTTAGTTTGGTTTTCTTTGTGATTGATAGAGATCCTCTGAAAATTATTTTCTTAAACAAGAAAGGAACGAATTTAAGTTCTAATATCATTCTTATGAAGTTTTTAATTTTGTGTATTTTGACAGTTTAAAATACTGAAGTGGACATATGTCTCAAAGTTTTGCAGAATAAAAGCTAACCAGTTGTATGTGTACATATGAAGATATTGGAGCTGTAAAACAAAAGGATTATAATAACTGAACAGTAATTGTGTTGTAATTAAAGCTTTATATTCTTTATCACAAAGTCACAAATTGCTATTTTGGCTAGTAATTTCAGTAAATGTGATTTTAAAAATATTAATTAGGCTTTAAATTTCCAAAAAAGAATTGAAGTGTGTGGAAATTATTATAAGCTCCTGTGAAGATGCTGGATGTAAGTGCTTGACCATTTCAGACAGAAGAGTATAAAAAATTGGTGAAGGAAGAATACAGGCCATGGGCTGCCCAGTACATGGTGATGAAGAGAGTATCCATTGAGCACAATTTCCACACATTGTACTCCAACTTTCTAGATAAAGTACGTCTACCAGATCTTAGAAAACTGATAGTGCATGAAACCTTACGCAACATCAAGGTAAGATATTTATTGTAAATAAACATTTAAAATCCTGTTTACGTGTGAGATTTACACAATTTATAGCATTTTATTTAACTCAATATCTGTGAGATTAGGAAATATTATTCAGTCAGATTTTAAAGAGGTGTTGTATATGATATTGATATACTTTATTATTATTATTATTATTCAACATACTTAAATATTGTACCATTAAATTTGTTTTTTATTCTTCTTTAATGAAAAGTGAAATAAACTACATAGTAAATGTACTAAAGGAATATTTTTATACATTATACTGTTTCTCTTGTAAGTTTTACGTTCAGAAATTAGGTTATTAAAGTAATGCTATTTCAGAAAGTTTAAAGAAACTATTACATGTTCTTGGATATTATTTACCTTCAGGTTCTTCTACGAAGTGACAAGGGAATTGAAAACTTTTCAGATCGCTCTTTGTTGAAGAACTTGGGCCATTGGTTAGGAATGTTGACTTTGGCAAAAAATAAACCAATTTTGCAAATAGTAAGTTAAATTGTTTTGTTTCAGGTGATAAAATAGGTTTACTTATATTGCATAATATTTACCTTTGGCATCACATCATTGTAAATGCTGCTTCTCAAAAAAATAAACTTTAATCAATTCTATTAACTCTTTCCATCCCATTGGCATTATATGCAGCAAATCTGTGTTTACTTTCATAAAAATTAACAATTAGTTTTTGTTTTTTTTCTTTATCTGAATTACAGGTACTTAAAACATAACTCATGATGACTACTGAACTTTAACGTAAATTACATATTACATTTTATAATGAAATAACCACTGTATGATGTAGCTGTTTTAGTATGCTTCTATACAACATTCCTGTAACTACTGATCCCAAAACTAAGTTTCTGACACATCTATACAATAATATTGTCACAGGCCTATTAATGTAGGGTGATAGCTCACTTTGTTGAAATACATTTTGTACAAAAAGAAGACCTCAGTATAAAATCTTAAATGTCAATTCTTTAAATGGGGAGTTACAGTCTATTAAAGTTGTCAAACCTGGTATGGCTGTTCTGCCTAAAGTTCCACTGAAACAGTGTAATATAGTTAGATCATTTGAGAACATGTAGTCGAGGAAGGCTTTTAATGTTATAATTAAAATTCAGCAATTTATGGTCTATATAAAGAAAATAATTTTAATTGCAAATAAATTATGATTAAAGAAATAATCCCAGCCTTAAGATGATACGTATATGAATTTTTAGCTTTAGAAACTAAAGTTGTAATAGAATGGAATGAATTTGAAAACGTTTGAAACTGCTAGATTCAAAAACTGAGTGTTTTCAGAATATTTTAGCTAGTAGTTTTTTTTTTTGCTTTTTATTATTTTCTGAAAATCATGGAAATTAAATATTCAATTTTAGTTTAATTTCTGAAATTAAATAAAATTGTCCAAATAAAAAAAAAAATGCTCTAAAGATAGTTTTTTCATGTTTTCAGGATATAGACATAAAAGCACTTCTCATTGAAGCTTACCATAAAGGACAGAAAGAATTACTTTATGTAGTTCCCTTTGTTGCCAAAATTTTAGAGTCCTGTGCCAAAAGTCGAGTAAGTATGGTTATCTAGTTGCAAAATCATGTGTTTAAAACGTTAGCAAATGTTTTTATTATCAATAGATTGTAGCACTAGCTTAAACCACTTTCATTTTTAAACTAATAATTTGAATTTTTATTGACAAGTTTAAAATGTCAAAGGTTGTAGAAACTTTTGAAATAATATTTTTTAAAATGTGTGAATATACTACAGCCCCTCTGCATAAATATTGTTGAGGTAAAGAACAAAAGAAATGACAATGTCTATTAAAGTGTGAACGTGCAAACTTTAGTTAGGAATGTTATGCTGCCAAACAATACCAATACAGTCAGCCAACACTGAAATGAAGGTTCAACTATATTATCCAATTATTTTTATGAAGAAAAATATCTTTCATGTGGTATGGAAAATTTGGATAATAATATTTTTACAAAAAAAAATGTACAATAAAAAAAATTAACTCTCATTTGTAATTTTGTTTATTAATGTTTATACGTGTGTTGAGTACAATAAAATATAAGTACTAGGTGTAATAAATCACTAATGTTATCTTACTGTTAAAGTAAAGCATTTGAATCAAGCTATTTCAGTAAAGTTTAAGATTTACTTTTCATTCTATTAGGTTGTCAAGAAATTAATGTTGTGTTTTGGAACACTTTCATTAACCACTCCCCAAAAAAACGTACATTACGTATAATAGTAAAACGAACCCCCTAAATGTCACGTTAGTGTAGCCTGTATAATGTGTGAAGTTTAGTATACTCTAATCCCTTATAGGGATGGCACACGACAAGACACACATTCTGCATGTAATGCTGTTTGAATAAAAGAAGGGAAACAACGCCTCTGTAGCCACAAAGAATATCAAAGAAGTTTGTGAAAATGTTTGGAATGTTCATAAGAGTCAACAATAGTTCAGTAAATTTTGTTCAGGTGACTTTAGCCTTAAAAACTGTGATGGGAGGAGCCGACATGTTGGAATTGATATTGATGCTCTGAAAACTCGTGTTGAGTCTAACCCAAGGCGACATACTCATGACATGGCCCTGAAATTGCATGTCTCTCATAAAACAATACGTAAACATCTAAGGAATATGGGAAAACTCTATAAAGAAGGTGTTTGGGTGCCTCACAAACTCTCTGATCATTGTTTCCAACATGTGATTGTTGCTTTGTCTCTTCTGGTGCGTAATATTATGCATGTAAACCATTTTTGGACAGAATTGTCATCGGTGATGAAAAAATGGATTCTCCATGTGAATATTAAATGCCAAAAACAATGGCTCAGTCCTAGACAAAAACCACTTCTGACCCCAAAACCTGGACTCCATCTACAGAAAGGTATGTTTTGCATTTGGTGGGGCATCCAAGGAGTAATTGATTTTGAACTCCTCAGTCCATAGTGAACTGTCAAAGCAGAGATCTATAGTCAGCAACTGGAACATTTAAATCAAGCTCTTCATCAGAAACGCCTTCACTCTTCATTCGGAAAGGTGTTCTTCTCCACAACAATACACGACCACATGAGACATGTTTGATGCAACACAAAGTTATGGAGTTGGGAAGTTCTTCCCCATCCACCATATTCTCCAGATATGGCACCATCATATTACCATCTTAATGGGAAAACGTATGCAAGTGTGGAAGGTGTTAAAGAGAACATCGACATGTTTTTTTTGCTTCAAAGCCAATTAATTTCTTTAATCAGGTCATTAACAACCTGACTGTAAAGTGGAAAAGCATCATCAATAAGAATGGAGACTCTTTCCTTTAATTAGTTTTTTATATATATACAAGTTGTTTGGGTTTTTTTTCTAAAAAAAAAGGGGCAACATTAATTTCTTGACGACCTAACATTTAGGCTAATAATAAAATAAATAGATTTAAAAAAAAAGATAGAAGTGAATTTCTAACACTAAAGAAAAAGCATAAAACTACTTTAAATTATTTCTTTCAGTTTTTATAAGCAAGGTTGTAATTGCAGAAAATGTTTATTAACAATGCCAGACTTTAAAAAATGTATGCTATAAATGGGGATGTGGGTCACCTCTTCTACTATTTTGAGCCTTAGTTTGTGAACCATTTCTCCCATGCTATGCTACAAATATCACGCATCACTTTTCCTTAGCATCAGCTACTGATTTTGTTACTGAAATCTTTGCCAAGTTGAACCCTCATTCATGGAATTAAGATGGTAAAACTCCAACTTGAATCTTTCATTGAATTTCTTATCCATTTAAAACCTATCTTTGATAAAATTCAGTAGGTGAACTCGGGTGGAATCATTCAAAGTTGGTTTAGTCATTTCTTCACAACAATTTTCACTAGACAGACAAACAGAAAATTGTTTTTTATATATATCATTTTAAAAATAGATTGACCTCTGATTTGCTCAGTTCACAGTTAAAGGTAAATCTGACATGGTGCAATATACCAGAGTTTTAAAGATAAGGAAAACTTTATCACCATCAGTGAGTCAGTGAGTTTCAAATGATTCATGCTTTATGGTTGCAAGCTATTATTCATCAGTCTTCATTTCTGAATTATCACTAATTTTTCATACATTTAAAACTTTAAGACATGGAAAATTGCATGTAAAGTCACTAAATAATAGAGAGAAGGAGAGAGTATACACACACACACACACACACACACACACACACACACACACACACACACACACACACACACACACACACACACACACACACACACACACACACACACACACACACACACAGTTCTAATTAAACATCACAGCGTGGCTGACTAGTAATGCAGAAACTCGGGCCTCAATCCCTGCACGGTAGGCATAACGATCTGTGCTGTGCAGCTTTCTGCTTCAGCAAACAAAACAAAAAAAAAACTAGGTTACATCTTAGATGTAGTTTATTAGTGATATTTCTCATCATGCATTTTTCATAAGTTACACCAGTGGTAAGTTTAATACTTATGTGAAATAATGATTTTTTTTTCTTCTCTATATTTGTTATGAACTATACTAAAAGTTGTACAAAAATATCTTTCAAGTGGCTGCCATTTAATCATACTCTATTTGCAGATTTTCAAGCCACCCAACCCATGGACAATAGGAATCATGAGTGCTTTAGCAGAGTTACACCAAGAACCAGAATTAAAATTGACACTAAAGTTTGAGATTGAAGTCCTATGTAAGAATCTTTCTTTGGACATAAATGTAAGTGATTGCTTCATGTTTTTCTTGCACTGTCAGTATTATTATTTCAATATAATACAGTTAATTGTGTATTGTACTTGGTGTATAACAAGAGATCTTTTGTAGCATTTATTATTATTATTATGACATAAGCTCTGAAAATTTCAAGTGGGTGAAGATTTTTTTAATCATAATTTCATGCTATTTAGTAGACTTCTTTGTGCAAAGCTTTCATTTGATTTCTTATTACCTGGTTGAAAGACAAATTGGGAAAGATAGAAGTTAATGTTGTGAAATTTTTAAAGCCAATGTAGGTAATATTATACAATGTTAAAACTGTTTCGTCTACTTTGAATGTGCGCTTAAATTTTTTTTTAATTTGTTTTATAATTCAACTTTTATGAATTATAAAGTTATCAGGAAATGCCTATAAAATGACTGTTTTATTCTGTTAGTAGTTTTGTTTTTTGTTTTTTTATGATGTCGCAGCACATAGTCTGAAGAATTACGAATGAACTCAGCTTTGAAAATAACTAGATTTAATGGGAAGTTTAGAACACTTGTAACAACACATCATATATCTCGGAGTTGTTTTGTTTTAACAATTTCTATATCAATTTTCATTCCTGAAAACATTTTAGAGCTAAATATCTGTTTCAAGCCTACAGAAATTTTCTACAACAGGACATCAGGAAGGCTAGTTGGGTTTTCAAGTGTGGTAGGCAATGGTGAAATATTCCAATGACTCAAATCATTGTTTATTGAACATTGTTAAGTTTATTGTATTCAATCAATGTACAAAAATAAAAACATTTGTCATATAAGCATTACACTATCTTGAAAGGTTGAAGTACTTGGTCACCTTTATCTGTCAGTTTTTGCTGTCTCAGTTTGTAGAAAGTGGTAACTACAGCACTTGGCAAAACAAAGTTCAAAAATTTACATGTTAATAAGTTTCATCAAACTGAAACAAATGACGTATATAAAATAACTTTCTGATCAACAATTGGGGGGGGGGGGATTCTAAGTCAATAGGAATTATTTTTGATGGGAATCCACATTAAATTTAACCAGCATCAAAATAACAGAAGTTTTAGGCTTTTAGATCACCTTGTCTCTTGTTTTGATAATTTCACCTGCAATTTAGAATATAACACTTTCCCTGGATTTAATATGTATCAGCATTACTTATAGCTTCAACTACATACTATAGGTTGTATTGCTGTGATAAATTAGCTAAAATATTGTTCAAATGTTTGTTCTAACTCTTGACAAATAAACTCAAATTTCTCTGGATATTTGAGAAAAAAAACACAGATGAGGTGAAAAAGTTACTGTGCAGATTAGTGCAAATTTGCTCTAAGGGAAGAATCGGTAAGATAAGTATCAAAGCCAATGTTTGGAGAAAAACCAATATAAAAGATAATTATAGCTTGTAGATATAAATGGTGTTAATCCTTTGAGAACTTGTGTGAATCTGCTTTGTCTATTAACTATATTTGTGTGGCAGTCTCTGTTAATCCGTTTTATCCCCACCTAGTTTTCCAGCTTTGTCTTACCCTATCGACTCTCCTACCAGAAATGTTTACCAATAAATTACACCTCCTTTCTTAGGCATTCCACCTATATCTAGGGGATTTTCGTGGGGTACCTCTTCCTCCTTCCCTCTATATTTGGGTGTTTGCCCACTTCAGTTTTCTCCCTCCACATGTGGCTTCTTTGCTTTTGAGATCTTCTGGGATAGGACACTGTTTTGTACTTTCTTTACCAGGCACTTATAATAGGGACTTGTGTTTGGCTCTTTTTCTCTATTGGTCCATGTTTCGGGACTACTCCTGTGCATTGAGCATCACGTGGAATATCTGCAATGCTTTTTTTTTTGTTGTTGTTGTTCTTTTGTTGCATTCTGAGTCATTGCAATATTTATTGATGTTACATGCCATGTCAGGCACCTTCTTATCCTTTACACATTGCACCTACAGGTTTCTACATTCATCAAGTATGCTCAATGCTGATTGGAGTTCTGAATTGATTAGTCCCAACTCAATCACTTCTTGTTTCTTCCCCACTTTAGTATGTAGTCTCTGATCACAATTGGGTGGGCAATTTCTACAGGACTGAGAATGCCCACAGTACACATTCTTATTTTTCATTTCTCAGGACACTATCTTAGGTTTTTTCACCATGTAATTCAGTACCAGTTTCGAGCCTTGCCCTTTGTTTCATTTGTTTCAACTTGTTTTAATTGTGTGTGTCTTTGTCAGATGGTCTGTGTTTTACCGAACTTCTGCAATTTGGGGGAATTTACTACTATCACTACTTGGATGTCTGGCTTTGGTTAGCTCCTTCCAAGTGGAGGTGCTCATAACATACTCATCTGCTTCTTACACAAGCAGCTTGAGTGGTTGAATTTTTCAGTTGGATAAGTTTTTCCTTTACCTACCTAACAGCTTTTAACCATTTTTACACTGGTCAAAGACCATGTCATCGTGTTTGTTGACTCGCATTCACAATTTTACTGAACTACTATGTTTGGTATCAAACTGTATATTATACTTCAAATTTTAGTATTATACATTATTTGTTCTCTTAATTTAAAAGTAAATATAAAAAAAATACCTAAACATTGATTTTTTGTGTGTGTCACGTGATGTGTTGAATGCAGCACTGATTCAAAATAGATGTTTGTGATATCAAAATACAAAGTATATAGTTTTGTACGAATTAGGAACTCAAATTACTGATATTAATAAGCTAGAATTAAAATAAGTACCTCCTATCTTTTCTATTTGCTGAGATATCACTCATGTACTGCGTCAAACACAGTGGCCCCACTCCCTGTTTTCAATTTTTGGAAATGCTCCCTTATATACATTTATAATTGTCTATGATATGTGAATAACTAATTGAAACTTAGAATGTCTCCCTAGTGGCTTTCTCAGCCATTTTCCAGCATTATGACATCATCTCGTTCTTTCGATACAAATCTTCATGCTGGTAAGGTGAGTCTTTAGTCTGCTCGAAATTACTTTTTTTTTTTTAGGTCGAAAAACAGCTTAATTAGTAAGGTTGATAAATTCTATAAGCTTACCAACCTATGACAAGCAGCAAATATGTACAAAGGTCATAACTTCTTTATTTACTGCTCTATGTTTAAGAAGTTATTTGTAAATAGTAATAATATATATACAGATATTATGTATAATAATTGAAATGTGACTATATTACAAAATACTAGTCCACTAAAACACAGCCAAGACCGGTCGCTTTGTGAAGACTAAAGGTCAATTTTATACTATTGGATACATTAACATGAGTGCATGTGTGCTGTATCATTGTAACTTCTGTATTATTAGCCAGGCACAGCTGAAAGTCAATGAGATTTAAGCTATTCAGTCCAAAAATTTGTTTTTGGGTTATTATTTGTGTTCATTCTAGAATGAAAAAGGCATAATTTATATTTATTTCTAAATTTTATGGTGGTTACAAGATCAGTCAAATCGACCAAACCCTTAAAGATTCATTAATAAAAATAACAGATAAAGTATAAAGTTTTTCCTTAAGAAATATTTAAGAAATATTCAGTATCTGAACGTTATAAAGATTTTAACTAACATTTGAAAATTTTCTGACGCAGAAAAGTATTTATAATCTTAAAATGAAATTTACTTTGCACATTGGATAGGCAAAATGCAAAAATAGAATAGGCAGAAGAAAAACATTGCTTTTCAAACCTTAAGACTTAATAAGAAAAATTTCATATTTTGCTTATGAGAGCATTGTAATGTTTACTGATAAGCTGTCAAATTTTGTGAACATATGCTTTCTAATTTAAAAGTTTTAGTATTAAAACTATAACAAGCACAAAATGGTAGAGGTCAGTCCTAGGGACCATATCCATGCTAAAAGATTTAAACACCCACCTCTGTTGGGACCAAATGCATTTGATGTAGCTTTCTGCTATCCATGCCATTACGGTTCACTGTCTTATAGCTAGCAAGGTTCTAATACATTGGGGTGTATGTGGCTTCTATGGTAGCACTTCTCCCTTTGGATCTGGCACATTTGCAATCTTTTCTGGAGATTCTGTACAACAAGTACTCTCTTGCTAGGGTTTCTTTGCATTCTCCTCTTAACTTCCCTCATTCCCTCTTTGATTATATGGGTTGGTGGTTGAACATATTTCACCTCCCCACGTTGTCAGGTTTACCAATTCCTCCCCCCTTATCCGGAGTTGTTTCTTTTCCCTGCTGCTCATATGAATCAATCAGCAGGAGGCTTCAGGACAATAATCTATGAACGAAAGGTTTTCCCATGTTAACACCTTGGCACTTCTGACTGTCCAACTTTTTTTCCTCTTTTCTCGATTTGACTAATCATGTTTCATTCTGACTGTTCCATGATGATAGCTTATACTCATCAATAGGGCACTTGTTCTTGTTCACTATGTGGTAGACAGTGGATATCTCTCTTTGTAAACCCACACACTTAACACACGTCTCCTGGCATGTTGTATTCCAGGTACTTTCGTCATCATTGCAGATAGCCTTTCCAGTCCCAACACACTTTCTCCCAAGGAGTGTCTTTTCAATTTTTGTTGGCTCTGTCTCCTTTGGATACTTCTCCATAGGAAGTATTTGAATCCTTTCTCAATTCCAAGTTACCTCTTTTGTTGTTGGTTTCCAGTTCATCAAGCACTTGCCCTGGTTTTCGATATGTTCTTGGTGAGTGCAGGTTTTCTGATTTTCTCAGCTGTTTCAGCTTGATATGTTCTTTTTGTTCTAGATCGATTTTTACTAACCTACACTTTGGGGGCTCATGTGGAATATTCTTTTTGTCATTTTCATTTCTTGCCATCTTCCACCTTTATTTATTTATTCATTTATTTTTACACTTCCTTGCTTACCCATTAGGTTTGGCTTGTGATTCAGTTGGCCTTTTATTCCTTATCTCCTTTTTCCCATAATCCATTCCTGATATCTTCACTCCATTTAGGCACTTTACCTTTTACTTGCATCTCAACCAAGTCATCTGTCGTATGTACTTCATCTGTCGCACTGGGACTACACCTCGTACGTTCTTTTCCCATTATCTGCTTTGGATAGCTGTTTCTTCCTCTTCAGGGTACAGTCTTCTACCTGTTGCCATCCTTCACTCTTTTGTGAGACTGTAACTGTATAAGTTTTTTTCTTTTGTTATATACTACACAGGCCTGCGTATTTGAACTTCATAAAAGTTGTTTTGGTTTTAATAACGGAATTTCCATAATTCAGCTACACAGATTTTGAAAATAATATTCATGTTTTTCTATCACATAAGGATTTTTTACAAATCAGGAAGAAGAAAATTCTTATTTGGATCGAATTATTTCTTTACCACAATGAAAATTTTTTTTATTATTGTTTGTTAACAAAAATACAAACAACCTGAAGAAAGGGGAAGAATATTGAGGATGCATACTCATTTGACATCATTCATCCTGTTTTTTTTTGTGTGAAATCTACATCTTTTAGTCTCAAACTACATGTTGTGGACTTTCTTTTATGTATTGCATCTGGAGCATTTTGTTTCAATGACCAGCAGAAATCAGCCGTTGTGCCGATGTTCCACCTTCCCTGATACCTCTTCTCCATTTCCCTGATGTCTTTATGAAACTTTCCCTTGTTCTTCACTGATGGGATCAATATGAAAGTGAAAGAGTCAATATGAAAGTGAAAGAATTAAACTTTTAAGCTCGTATTACAACCCAACTCCCTCAATTTATTGAGCATGTTAATAACAATATTTTCGTAATTTGGGTCCTTGTTGTTTCCTAAAAACTTGTCAATAACATCTTTAAAGTCAGTCTACACTTCCTTTTCAACTTTCCTCATTCTTCTTTTTAACTGTTCATCTGAAGTCAATTTCCTAATCAGAGCACAACAAAAATCCCTTCTTTAAGTTTTGCTTCTGAAAGAGCTGGGAATTGATCACATAGATACTTGAAACAGTCGCCATCTTTGTCTAAGGCCTCTACAAACTGCTTCATCAAGCCCAGTTTTACATGAAGTGGAGGTAATAGGACTTTCTTTGTGTCAACCAAACTTTCTCATTCAATGTTTTTCAATCCTGGTATCAGGCTGACTCTGCATGGCCATTGCTTTTTTATCTAATGCTGATTTTATGCTCTACTGTCCCATTCACACATAAAACATGGAAACTTTGTATAATTAGATTGTTGACCCAACAACATACACAAGTCTCCACAAAGTAGCCAACCATGTTCTTTGTATCTGACCTTACTAAGAAGGATTTGGAGATTTTTGAAAGTTTCCTTCAAGTGAACTGAATGAGCAATAGGAACAGATGCATATATGTTACCATTGTGAAGGAGAACACCTTTTAGACTTCTTTGGAGGAATTGATGAACAATTGCCAATCACTTTATTCATAGCATTGGTATTAATTCAGCAATATTGTTGCAATAAACCAGTGAACCTTCTTGCAAAAAGTATGGTATAAACACTTTCTCACAATTTCTGTATCAGTAAAATGATGTCCCTGGGGAAAGTAAGTCCTTACCCTGAAATCTTGACCCCAAAATCTGTGAATAATCATTTGAAAGGCCCAAATCTCTTACCAAATCATCAAGTTTACCTTGTGTGAAAAGTTCAGGTTCAACAGATGTTGTAGGTTGAAAGCAATCCCTATCATTTCTATTTTCATCTGATTCAAAATCAGATGAAACTATGTTAAGTGCCTCTGGTGAAGTAGGCACTGTTACATCAAGTCCATGAACAACAGGTCTTATAGCAGCTTGAAAGCTAGTTCCACACGATCGCTCATATGTTATTTTTTGTGATATCTTTGCTTCATAAACATGCCTGTTTTGCATCATTCTAACTTGTGGACTTCATGGGTAAAGCAGTAGGGGATTGATGCCCATCTCTGCTATTCTTTAGATTGAATAAATTTGGTTTGGTCTGCTTTTCAAAATAGGGTTTTGTTGTCATCCATTGCACTATCTTTGGTGTGAATGTTCCTTTGCACTCCCCCACCCCATTTTCTCCAGTGGAGTAAGATAGTCCTTACCAAGCCACTGGGGTGGTGAACCATGGAGTTATCCTCCTGAACGAGAGATATACAAGATAAACAAAAACTCAAATTAGTTAAGAGTAGGGAGGTAGTT
Organism: Limulus polyphemus; assembly: GCF_000517525.1. NCBI lineage: Eukaryota > Metazoa > Arthropoda > Merostomata > Xiphosura > Limulidae > Limulus > Limulus polyphemus. The sequence goes on along the minus strand of NW_013666653.1, from coordinate 3,246 downwards.
TTCTGCTGGCGTAGATGATAGGTCCTCCAAATGGACACTCCATCTCTACACAGGTTTGTCCGAGGTGATGTTATAGTTTCGGAGTTTGCCGTCATAATGATAGAGATCCCTCATTCTACTTTTGTATGAAAGTCTGTTCCAGGCACTTGTGTTTTGGATTTAGATCTGAACCAATCGACATGTCCTCACACATGTAGTGCAATTGAGATCCCTCATTCTACCCTCTCATGGATGTTAGTTCCCGGCAGTTGAGTTTTGGATTTAGAGCTGAACCAATCAATATGATGTACTTGCACATGTAGCACACTAGCATATATGTAGTTCACCCCTTTGATTGGGATCCCTCATCCTACTTCCACCTGGATGTTGGTTCCCTAATGAGTTCAGGGTGTCCCTGGTCCCTCACTCTATTTGCCTCGAGTGCACTACCCTAGTGTAGTGGGTCACAGTTGGTGCACTTGTTAGTTGCTCTGCTTTTTCCTCTTGTGCTACCCCTCAATGTCTTTATGCCGAGGATGTTACTGCATTTGAGGTGATTCCGGTCTGTTTGATTGGAGTTGGATATATATATGTATGTTATTTCAATCTGCTCACATGTGCCCTGTTCACAGATCCGTGGTGGAATTTCTCCCTCTGGTCAGCAGAACTTGAGATGAAGATGGTCTAATCCTACCCCCACATGGATGCCAGTTCCCAGTGGTTGAGTTTGGATTATAGTTAACTTGCCCAGTTGTGATCCTCATCCTACTCCATGGATATTGGTTCCTGGTGGTCGAATTTTAAAGCAGTTTACTTACCATGTATGGTCCATCACACCCTAGCCATTCTACACTTTGAGACACATCTCTTATTTTACTTGCATTCTGTTCGTCAGGGAGATTGACATTATAATATATTGTGATTAGGATCACTATCCTATAATTTTTCTCTCCTATTTGGACATACTTTTCACAATTTTCCCTCAGATCTGTCGCATCATTTCCACATCTAGGTGAAGAGTATACCTGGTACAGAAGTGGTACAATTTCACACATATAATCCCTTTTTTGGAGGTTTCTTTCATTAGGGTGTCCTTTGTATGCTTTTGAAATATGCTTCTACTTTCTCCCTCACACCGGTCCATCCACCTATTCAATGTGTAATTCTAGCTGTGTATGTGAGCAGAAGTAAGGTACCTTGTCAGAAATTACATTTACAGTGTTTAGAAATTATATTTGACAGGTACTTGCACTAACACTTACCATCATTCCTCCCCACTGTCAATCAGTGCTTATGTTTCTGCCTAAACTGGAAGTGATAGATAGAATAGCATAGAGGGAATTGCATGGGTGAGTGCCACTACTATTGATGGAGGTTTTTTGCATGATAATTTGCATGGAAGAATCAGTTAAACCATGTGAATCGATGGGTGCATGGAAATGAAAGGCTTATGGAATGAAAAAACAATTTTGCAAATATAAGGTAGTAGTAAATGAGAATAGCTATGTATGTCAGTGGAAATAAGTACCTGCCAATATTTGTACTTTTCACTCACAACGATTTTATTTCCAGTATTTTTAATTTTTATAAAAATTTCTGTAAATCTAAAGAACTTAACTACATGAGTTAATGATCTATTTCCTGGTCAATGAAGTATAATCAAGCATAGTGTCTCCTTAATACTAGTGCACATGTGATCATGAGCACACTGACAGCAAGTTTTAATTATAATATAAAGGTTTTTAAATATTCTATAGTAATAAGGAGTCACTTTAGTGTACATTTTGATCTATATTGCCGAGGCATTTAACCATTTAGATTAATTTATTTGCACACTGACTTGGCTGTAAGAAAGCATATTGTCACAAACATAAGTAATTAGTTCATACTGACACCTCTCAAAGTTCAACAAAGAAAATTATAGAAGAAATGAAGTTTAAACCTCTAAAATCTTGTTCTTTTAGACTTTTAGGAATATCTTAAGTTTTAATCTTTAAGCCTTAACTTTATATGACTAAAGATATTTAGCAGGAGAAAGCTGAATTAATAACATTGTAAATATTGAAAACAAGGATAAAGGATGATAGTAATGTTGTATTAGAGTTCTCTCTTATTTCTTTTATACTGTTACATCTCTGTGTTAGTTTGTTAATTTTCCGTAGATATTCTTTCCGAAAAACTTCAGCAATACAAGTCCTTTCATAAATAAAACTAGTTTATTCTTTCTCAATACAACTTTGCAATACACTTAATTTCCACAGTCAGTTTAACTTAAACACATGCTATAATTCTCAACGAACGATTCACGCACTTTATTTACTACTGCACTTGACTCAATTGTCCATCTATATCTTCAGTCTCTCTGTCTGCCATACAATTCTCTATGCCGTCACTTCTCGCTGGTCTTATATACTATAAGAGTGCCATTCTAGCGATCGCTAGGACGTTCGACAAGTTCCTCGATCTTTCTAGATACTCGTTATGTGTTACCAGCATCACGTGACCTCCGCTGTCGAAACAATACAGAATACTTATCAGATAATCTATTTTTATCAATATTTGGTTAATAATATTATTCATGTTTGAATAAGCCCGGCATGACCAGGTGGCTAGGGTGCTCGACTCGCAATCTGAGGGTCGTGGGTTCGAATCCCCATCCCACTAAACATGCTCGTCCTTTCAGCCATGGGGGTATTATAATGTGACGGTCAATCCCACTATTTGTTCATAAAAGAGTAGCCCAAGAGTTGGTGGTGGGTGGTGATGACTAGCTGCCTTCCCTGTAGTCTTACACTGCTAAATTAGGGACGGCTAGCGCAGATAGCCCTTGTGTAGCTTTGCGTGAAATCCAAACCAAACAAACATGTTTGAATATGGAAACAAAATATTTGAATAATTGTAAGGTATAAGATGATATGATTCTGGTTGTTTATATAATGGTTCTACCATGTGTTAAATATTTAATTATACTTGTGTCACTGTGTTAAGATGCCTAAAAACTACACAATGTTTCGTGCTTATTATGAAAAACTGTGTACAAGTTGGGAATAGGTTAGCATGTTTTTCATGGGATGTGTTTTTAGGGTTCTTTACATTAATGGTGTGTGTAAAATCACACCAAAGGTGCACATTGTGTAACTGTATTGTACATGTTGATTTAACAACTTCCAGTATATGGCGCACGGGCGCGCACACACACACACACACACACACACACACACACACACACACACACACACACACACACACACACACACACACACACAC
>NW_013666652.1:354184-357347 GCF_000517525.1 Limulus polyphemus | reverse complement strand
GCTGACGCAACAATATTTTAAAAATACAATTAAACTGGTTTAAACATGTCAAAACTTTTGAAAAGCCAATCATTAAAACCTTTGTTATAAGCCATCTACACATTTATTGCTTGACTGATAGTAGCCCTAGATGTATTAAATTAGTATTACAAAATAAAACTTAAATTTAAGCTACATCTATGCAACCATAGTCCTTAAAGACCAATATTACAAAGGCACACATCAAATAACTACATAACTAGGAAAACAAATTTAATTACATGTATTTTAGGCCTATTTATAAAAGTGCACATTGCTATTGGTCCAGGATTAATACACAGGGAGAGGCCTATAAATTGAACAGATTGTAATGACTTAAAACTATGCATTTAATACACTATCTGACATTTAAATAACTTTTATGACTAGTTACTAACATTTTTTTATATTTCAATATGTGAAAGATCTGAAAACAAAGGGTTGATGAAATCCAAGTGCTACAGGTCTCAAAAGAAGACAGAACAACCCCATAAAATACAGGTGTGTTTCTGAGAAAATTTAATATTTCCACATGTGAAGCCTGTGTAAAATGTGATCATATAAGAATCAGTTTCAAACTTCTCCAGTCAATCTTCTCAATTTCTTGCTGTTTCACTTTTGCTTGTAATTCTTTTATGTATTCTTGTGCAGCTTTCAGTTTGTCTGCATCACTTGTTGGTGCACACGCGTAGTCACGATCAGGTGTGTTGATCAATGGAATTTCTGGCAGGCTGAAAAGAAATGATTCAATATATTGTTGCGTCAGCGAGTCACATGACTGGTGTAACGCCACGTTTCTAGAACTATCCCGTATCTTGGCGAATGCTCTAGTATTTACTAGATGGAGGGTAGACTGGTATATAAAGGAGGGTGACAACGTGACGGGAGATTAATGTAATGTGTGTGTAGACAGTGAGTAATTGATCTGCAGTTCGTTGTTATAGCGTTTGTTTAGCGCGATTGTTGAAGTTGAGTGTATCGGTAAAGTTGTATTCGGAAAGAATAAACCAGTTTTATTGAGTAAAGAACTTGTGTCGCTAAAGTTTCGTCGGAACGAAGTTACGGAAAGTTAATTAACAAACGGAGACGTAACAATATGTTTCAGTACCTTTACTATGTAATTCGTGCAATGGGTTAATAAAGTATCTAGCTATGTATGTAAATTTCCCATTATATGTCAATGATAAATTGTTTCTATGTATGTGGATTCTATGTAGACCTACATTTACTACAAAAAATTTCACATGATGCAACAGAATCCACAGCTAACAGAGTTCAGTTTTATGTATGGGGTTTTGAGTCCGTTTTATTTCACCATATAGTAGTCTAAATTAATTTAGGTCTGTGAATAATGTTGTGAAATTTCGTCGAATTCTATAATTTAATTTTTTATAAAAAAATATGTGACATTAGTTTTAGTGTATCACTTTGAAAATCTATTTCAAATGAATAAAATACACTGTCAAGAAAAGAAGATTGTGACATTAACTATAGTGATTTGATAATATTTCAAATCCAACCCTCCTTCCCAAATTGGTTAAAGGACACTGTGTTCAAAACCAAACCATCTTACAGGTAATTAGGACTACCTTTCAGTTTCATGGGATGTTGATGGGCCTGACAGTGACACTGATTCACCATATTGACGCACAGCTGGACGTTTCCGTTTTTCTTCTTCACCCAACAAAACACGCTTGGCATTGCTCTTGGTTGAAGTTTTCTTATCCCTGTTAATGTTCGTTTGAAGTCTGCTTCTTTGAAGTGGGCTGAACACACAAACGTTCAATTTGTAACCTACAATGACAAATTATACCATACAGGAATGAGTATTTCAAATTTGAAATTTACTGTCCCTGATATACCTCTGTTACGTCTCCGTTTGTTAATTAACTTTCCGACGAAACTTTAGCGACACAAGTCCTTACTTAATAAAATTAGTTTATTCTTTCCGAATATAATTTTACGATACACTTAATTTCAACAATCGCGCTAAAACAAACGGTATAACAACGAACGTGCTTGTAGACAGTGAGTAATTGATCTGCAGTCAGAGAGTATTATTGCACACATTAATTCGTCACGTTGTCACCCTCTTATATACATACCAGTCTACCCTATATATAGTAATCTCCCGACTATTCCCGAAGGTTCGAGAGAAGTGGCGTGACATTAGTCACATGCCCTCGCTCACGCAACACTGTCCCTCCTTTGTATTGTTCGTCCCGAACAACAGCCACTTACATTAAACCAATAACAATTAACAATAACTTAATTAAATGTACAGAACTACAATCACAAAATTACAATTCAACAAAGTCTCTTAATTTTACGGGACGTATCTTCTTCCGTACTGGTTTCCGTCTCGTTGGCTTTTGATTCATATGGGGTTCATCTGCTTCACCAGGAAATGTTCTATCGTCGATAACAGGCACATCAGTGGTAGTAACTTCATCAAGAGCTTCACCGTTTCCCTTCTCAAAACTGAGTAGAGTTTCTTCTTCGATGGTTGCTTCTTCAGGTGGCACGTCTTCAGCAGCGTCATTTGTCCTGTTGTCCACTTCGTCCCAACTGAAATGTCCTGGACCGTGATAACGCCAAAGCCTGTTGGCATGCACCACTTTTGGTTTACCTCGCCGACCACATTTTACCCGGAAAGTCACGTCTAAGAGTCGATCCACTATGTCATATGCCTTCCCATGGAGAAGACAACTTAGGAGACTTCCCTTTGGTCTTCCTGGGATTATACAACCACACCTTGTCTCCTGGTGCAAAGCTGACTTCAGTAGACCTCTTATCATAAGATAACTTCATCGAATCGGCAGACGTTTTCAAGTTTGACCATACTTAATAGTGAATATAATCCATCCCTTCCGATAACACTTTCACAAACTTTGACACATTTTTAGGCAACTGTTCATAAGGTGGGCATCCTGTTAACAGATCTACTGGCAACCGAAGTTCCAGACCAAACATCAACTTTGCTGGAGTGTATCCAGTGGTTGCATGCTTGGTTTCATGATTTGGTAATGCATATGCCTCAGGCCACTTGGTGAAATAGTCCATCACCACAAAAATTTTCTTGTTTCCAGCACGAATTTGGGGCAGAGGACCAGCAATGTCGACGGCTACTCTTTCCATTGGTGCA
>NW_013666652.1:347760-353836 GCF_000517525.1 Limulus polyphemus | reverse complement strand
TGCACCAATGGAAAGAGTAGCCGTCGACATTGCTGGTCCTCTGCCCCAAATTCGTGCTGGAAACAAGAAAATTTTTGTGGTGATGGACTATTTCACCAAGTGGCCTGAGGCATATGCATTACCAAATCATGAAACCAAGCATGCAACCACTGGATACACTCCAGCAAAGTTGATGTTTGGTCTGGAACTTCGGTTGCCAGTAGATCTGTTAACAGGATGCCCACCTTATGAACAGTTGCCTAAAAATGTGTCAAAGTTTGTGAAAGTGTTATCGGAAGGGATGGATTATATTCACCATCAAGTATGTTCAAACTTGAAAACGTCTGCCGATTCGATGAAGTTATCTTATGATAAGAGGTCTACTGAAGTCAGCTTTGCACCAGGAGACAAGGTGTGGTTGTATAATCCCAGGAAGACCAAAGGGAAGTCTCCTAAGTTGTCTTCTCCATGGGAAGGCCCATATGACATAGTGGATCGTCTCTCAGACGTGACTTTCTGGATAAAATGTGGTCGGCGAGGTAAGCCAAAGGTGGTGCATGCCAACAGGCTTTGGTGTTATCATGGTCCAGGACATTTCAGTTGTGACAAAGTGAACAACAGAACAAATGACGCTACTGAAAAATGGTTTAATGTAAATGGCTATTGTTCGTCCCGAACAATACTAAGGAAGGGGCAATGTTATGACAGCGCTAATAACACGTCATTGACTTCTAGAAGGATCCTGTCTCTTCCTGAATGCTCTAGCGTTTACTAGATACGCGGTAGTCTTGTGTATATATAAGCCGCCAAGACGTGACGCAACAATGTGTAATTGAACTGCGGACCGAGAGAGAGAGATGTATTGTTGAGCACGTGAGACGTTCGTTGTGAATTATAGCGTTTGTTATAGCGCGACTGTGGAAATTAAGTGTATCGCAAAGTTGTATTCAGAAAGAATAAACCAGTTTTATTTAAGAAAGGACTTGTATTGGTCAAGTTCTTTGGAGAGAATTTTTACGAAAATTAACTAGAGAATGGAGGCGTAACAATTGATATTCACCTGACCTTCGTCTCGTTTTAATAATTATGATTTTCTTTTTTCAATTTTATTATTTCCAAAGATTCACGGACATTATTGGTTCTAATACCCTTTTACTGAGCTAGTATTACTGTTTTTCCCATAATATCTTGTGTTTTTTGTACATGTTTTGCTGAGGCCGAATTTCCGGTCCTTTCATTTTTTACACGTCTTATGTTTTGTTATACGATATTGCCTGTCCAATATAAACACTTTCACATTCAATTCTATAAACTCCCGCTTTTCCTGTTAACATATAGAGTTAGCTTTTTATAGGCGATAGATTGGCCTGAATAAAAAAAAGTTAACTGTGTATCTATTTTGATGTTGAGTGTTATTTATTATTCTAACATTTATTCACAAGTGCCAAGAAAACAAGAACAATGACTTAGGACTACACTAGACCTATAAAGTATCACGAGCCACAGTAGTGGTTCATAATAGTATCGCACAAAACCCTAATAGAACCTTCAGGCAAAAAGCACCTTAACAGTAACGGCTGTACACACACATAAAAAAATGCACAATAAAAGCACGCATGCATAATAAAAAAAAGTCAATACACATAATATTAAATTTTATTACATACATTCGTAAAATAATTACTTTAAAAGACACGAAGGTTTATTTAAAGCGATGTTTTAAACGTATATGTTGTATTTAAAAAGGCTGCTTTTCTCCTGGTAAAATTTTATATGCGCTTAGTTGGGGGTTGTGTCTTAGTCGAGGTAAATATTTGCCCATTGCTATGTATCATATATAGAGTATTTAGTTACACAGAAACTATAAATGCTCATTATATTCTCAAACAAATCTCTGTGACAATCTCCAGCTGTTCCTTAACATTTTACATTTCAAACTATTGTTACGTCTGCGTTCGTTTGTTAATTTTCCGTAGAAATTCTTTCCAAGAAACTTCTGTGATACAAGTCCTTTCTTAAATAAAACTAGTTTATTTTTCTCAATTCAACTTTGCAATACACTTAATTTCCACAGTCCCTTTAACTTAAACACACGCTATAATTCACAACGATTCACGCACTTTACTTATGGTGCCTACCGCCCGCTTGACTCGATTAATATCTTCAATCTCTCTATCTGCAACTATTCTCGCCGTCACTTTATTTGCCGACTTATATACTATAAAAGTGCAAATCTAGAATGCTCTCGCCGCTTCGTGAATCTTCTAGATACTCATCACGTGTTACCAGCGTCACGTGACTTCTGCTGTCGCAACACTATCAATAGCTAGAGTAAATCACCATGGACCGTGTTAACTAGCTGCTAGCTACGTTCATTATCATTATAATGTATAAAGTCAGCTACCATATCAAGTAATCCTTTGCCCATAGTTGAGCATAAAATGCCAGCAAATAAGATAAATAAATAAATTGGGAATATAAAAACCTGCAAATAGGGATCGTATAAAAAGGAAAGGAAACAAGGCTGGAATTACTGTTGATATTATTTACTCAAACTACAAATCCGTATTTTGACTCAACCACACGTGATTCCAGGTAACGAAATGGACCCTCGTTTTCTTACTTTTTTACGATTCCTGTTTGTAGGTTTTTAAATTCCCAATTTTTTTATTTATCTTTTATTTTTTATTATAGAGAATGGTATAAATGGTTATCATGATAATTAAATACTTTTTATCCAGACCCACTGGTTAGGATACTGGTGATAAAAGTATACAGGTGGCTTCAGAACTTTCAAGAAACTTCGTGAATTATTATCATTATACGATATTTATCTTCTTGAAAATAAGTACATGTGTTCATGTAATGTCAACAATGTCATGTTGGTTGCCACCTATAACTGTTGGCGTAGATGCTGCGATAATATCGACATACGATGGATCTGGGTGATCTTCGCTGGCTTGTTGGATCGGTATTTGGTCGCTTTCTCACGACCTGGGGGGGGGGGGGGGAGGCAGGTTAATCTAAACCTCTTCCTCCTTCCATAACTGTTTTGATGTATAAAACTGCCAAATGCTATATTAATATATATGAAATTGGTGTATATAAGAGTCCACCAATTATTTCTTCCTCTTTTCAATGGTGGATCTACTGTTGGATCAATCATCGGAATTTAGGTCTTTTGCGACCTAGGAGGTTCAGGTTCTAATAGATCTCTTCCTCTCTCTTGTACTGTTGTTATCTTATTTTCTTGGGTTTAGGTTTTATTAGTTAGCCGGTTTGAATTTTTGAGATTCTATTGCAACTTTCCTTTTCAGGGCTATGTCCGTTTTATGTTGTCAGGTTATATATGTGTGTTTGTGTACTTATGTTTGCTGGGTATTTGTGTTCTGTAATATTTGTGGTAATAAGAAAAGTTATACAATGTGTGGTGGTATTGGCAATAATTGTTCTAGAGCTGTTCTAATGATTAATGTGATACAATCCTCTTGGTTTTGGGGGTTATTGTATTTTACCAGGAATTTGTAAAATATGTTAGTGACTGCCTCTGTTATTTTGTTTGCTATTTCATTTTGTTGTGTTTGAGCTTTGGTGGGTTTTGTGTTCTTCTTTTGTTTTGAGATATATTCAGTTTGGGTGTGGGTTTTTACTGCCTGTGCGAATATTTGTGTTGGTACTCTCTTGAGGTTTTGATATTGGTAGTAATAGTGTTTTTCTTTGTGTACTGTTTGCTATATGATTTTGCGCCTGAGTTATTTTGAATGCTAATTATTCGTGTTTTTCTGTTCTTGTATTTAAGCATCCTTTATAGTTTGCCGTATGTTGCTGTTGGCAGTTACAGCAGTATGGTTGTGGATTTTTTCCGTGGGCAGTCAGTGTTTCTGTGTTCTTCCCAACACTCTTCGCAACGTGGGAGAGCTTTGCTGCCACATGTCCAAAGCGTCGGCAGTTGTAACACTGGGTTATAACTACCGCTGGTGTTTTTGTGGGTTCTACAGTGTATCTTCGATACCAGAGAACAATACCATTTGATATTACACTCTGGATATCTTGTGTTTTGTGTACGTATATCGTAACTAGGTTTGTACGTCTCCGTGTTCTGTTTGAAAAAATTCGTTAAACTTGAATTTTATGTTTATGTGTGAATTCAGCTTCAATGTATTTGTTTGTAATGCTGGAGTGTATATCTTTTATAACAAAAGATTTGGGGCTCGGTTTGTTTCCTGGTATGTGTACTGTGATGTTCCCGGGTTCAAATGCGTCTTGCGGCCATTCCTTTAATTAATAAACGGTTGAGGTCAGTGGCCTCTGACCCTTTAACTAGGACGCCGTCCTTGGCTAGACGCTTGATTGCTGTTCTGTCTCACCCGAAGCTGTGATTTTTAAAATTACCGCCTTATAAACAAATCGTTCGGATAAAAAAGCAACTATGCAAAAAAGTAGTGACATATAAAGGGGAAGTTTAAATCTATGCGTATACTGCCAAAATCTAATTAGGCGTAATGAAATTTGTTATACAGAAGAGTTTGTTACAGTTGTATTTGATATTCAATATCGAAGTCGATCCATATCTTGGTTGTCATACGCAGGAAATTCTAGAAAATGTTCCAGATTTATCTGTGTACTTTATATCTTGTGAAACTTTTAAGTACAGAGCTTTTATGTACAGGAAGTTACAAGTAAAGAAACGTTCCATTGCATTTCTGTTCTTTGTATGTTATAAAACTTGGTCTTCGTATGTAATAAATTTAGGAAAAATGATTCAGTGCCTTCTCAACAACTTATATTTTGTAAAACACTTAAATATAAAAGTTAATCTTCAGACGCAGAAAATTAAAAAGAAAATGTACCATTGTACACTTTATATTTTGTAAAACTCTTAAACATGAAGCATGATCTTCATACGCAGGATTTTGTTTTATAAACATTTTTAATGCATCTATACCCTTTATGTCTTGTTAAACTTTTAAAGAGAAAACTTGCACTTGGTATGCAGGAAAAAAATCGAATGCTATTTCTATAGTTTCTATTTCGTAAAACGTTTAAATATAAAACTTCATAGTTTGTAGTCCTCCAACGGGTTAGTAATAAGATTGCAGATTTACAACGCCAGAATCAAGGATTCGATCTTCTCTGGTAGACAGAGCATAGATAATTTTATATACAGCTTCACATTAAAACAACGCATTTTAAAAGATGTTTCAGTTCTATCTGTGCACTTTATATTTTCTAACATATTTGAATAGACGTCCCCTACACTTTGTTGTAAAACTTGTATGTAAAACGTTTTCTTCATCACAACTGAGATTTGTTAAAGTAGCTTGATTGTCTTTAACTCTTCTATGTGAAGATCCTTTTTGTCTGCCATGCTATTCAGTGGACTCCTATCCGTGATTCAAATTATGATAGCACAAGTGGGTTACCTTTCACTTGTTATAAATAAAGGTCATATGCCAAATTTTGGTAAACTTACCAGTTGAATAAAGTTCTTCGTTATTACCTCAAACCCCCAATAAAGCTAGAAATGCCGAAGAGTTAATATAATCACCAATATATATTGTTATCTGAAAAGAAAGAGCAAAAGCTTCGGCACTGAATTAGAAACAAAGATTCAGTTTGACTGGACACTATTAATAAAAGCCTTTCGCTTTCTCACATACAACCATCCTACAGTTAATTAGTCTTTTCCAAACTCCTAACAATACAGTTTTCTTTTATAATATTTTCAGCAACTTATCAAAATGTTTTTGAAATCCAAGCAAACTATGTTCACACCAGTTTCTTCGTCTTCGTAACATTCTCAATAAATTATAATAGTGTTACGACAGCGGAGGTCACGTGACACTAGTAACACGTCACATTCTCGAAGCTTCGTGAATCCTCGAGAAGTTACTAGACTTCGGTATTATTTTATATATAAGACGGTCAAGACGTGACGGTATGCAATGTAATGCTGTGTAATTGAACTGCGGACAGAGAGAGAATATTGTTGAGTCTAGCACGTAAGACGTTCGTTGTGTATTATAGTCGTTTGTTATAGCGCGACTGTGAATTAAGTGTATTGCAAGTTGTATTCAGAAGATAACAGTTTATTAAG
>NW_013666652.1:346440-347727 GCF_000517525.1 Limulus polyphemus | reverse complement strand
GTCAGAGAGTGAGACAGAAAATAAAAAAAAAAGATAAAGAAGAAAAAGATGGAAACGAAAGGCGGAAAACCAAACTACAGCTTAGCAGATTTGATGGCAGCAATACAAGAACAGCAAAAGAAACAAGAAGAACGAGAAAATAAATAAGAAGAACGAGAAGAGAAATTACAGCAGTTGTTGGAGAAAAAAAAAGAAACAAGAAGAGAGATTACAACAGTTGGCGGAGGAAAAAAAAGAAACAAGAAGAGAGATTACAAGAGTTGTTGGAGGAAAAAGAAAAGAAACAAGAAGAACGAGAAAAGAAACAAGAGGAGAGACAACAGCAGTTGCAAGAAAACCTGCAACAGTGGCAGTTCGAACAGCAAAGTAAACAAGATAAATTACAGCAATTGTTGGAGGAAAAAGAAAAGAAACAAAAAGAGAGATTACAGCAGTTGTTGGAGGGAAAAGAAAAGAAACAAGAAGAGAGATTACAACAGCTATTGGAGGAGTAGGAACATAAACAAGAAGAGAGACTACAGCAGTGGCAACTGGAACAAGAAAGGAATCAAGAAGTACAAATGGAAAACAATAGTAAATTTAAAAGCGAATTAGATACATTAAAGGATGATTTATTGTCTTTTACACAAGGAGGATACATTAACCATCGACTTAATCAGCCCCAGACAATGGCAAGCCCCTTACAGAGCCCGCAGCTAAACCCTAATGCAGACATCTTCAGTCCTGTTAGAAGACACATCCCAGATATGAATGTCAGTAATAGGAGTGATCCAGTACGAAGGAAGCCACAGGAATTCGATGGGAAGGCACCATGGGAAGCATATAGATCACAATTTGAGCTCCTGCAGAAATGAATGGGTGGACAGAGGAACAGAAAGCAGTATATCTGGCAACGAGCTTGAAGGGACAACCTCCAGAAATACTTGGACAGTTGACAGCAGCCGACAGACACAACTATAGTGCACTGGTGGAGGCTCTGGAACTCAGGTACGGAACCCAGAATCAGTCAGAAGTCTACAGGGCCAGGTTCAGGACGAGAGTCCGTGCTAAAGGGGAGAGCCTGCAAGAGCTGGCACAGGACTTGGAGAGCATGGCACACAAGGTCTACTCAACTGCACCACCCAATCTCCTCAAGTTGTTGCTGAGGGATCAGTTCGTAGATGCCTTGGAGAGTCCACAACTAAAGATACAAGTAAAGCAAGCACACCCCTCTACCATGCAGGATGCAATGGCCAGAGCTCTTGAATTTTAATCCTACGTTAAGTCCAGCACAGAGGTACCAAGGTT
>NW_013666652.1:345202-346288 GCF_000517525.1 Limulus polyphemus | reverse complement strand
AGGAGCCAGTGTAAGAAGAATATTACCAACAAGTCAGCCTCAAGGAGACCAGTAGTGGTTAGTGTTGAGAGACACTCACCAACCCCCATCATGAAAGTCCCAACAGCTAGGTGTAAAATGCCAAGCACACACATTGTCTATGTGACAGGAAAGCTGGATGGCCAAAGGTGCAACTTGTAAGCATCAACGTGTTAGATCATGAAGGAATACCAGAAGCCATACAGAAGCTTTGTGGTGTGACAGGACCTTCTGCAAGGTTGTGGGGACCAGTGTGGGTAACTATTGAGCTCATGGGCATAAAGGACAGACACAAAGTATTCTTGGCTGACATTGAAGACGAATTGCATATTAGAATTGGACAACTCACTACCGAGAAAGTTTGTAATTAATTTTGATAAAATGACGTTTGGGAACAACAAAGGCCAAGTTCTGGTAACTGTTAAAAGAGACGTTGAACTAATTAGGTGTCATCAAGCTGAAGTCAAAGTGACTGGAGGAGTTGATGATGGTGAAATGGAACCAGGTATAGATATTAAATCAGAGCATGAAGCCACTGGATACACTCCAGCAAAGTTAATGTTTGGTCAGGAACATCGGTTGCCAGTGGATTTGTTAACAGGACGCCCACCTTATGAAGAGTTGCCTGAAAATGTGTCAGAGTTTGTGAAAGTGTTATCGGAAAGAATGGGTGATATTCACCATGAAGTGCATTCAAACTTGAAAACGTCTGCTGATTCGATGAAGTAATGTTATGATAAGAGGTCTACTGAAGTCAGCTTTGCACCAGGAGAGAAGGTATGGTTGTATAATCCCAGGAAGACCAAAGGGAAGTCTCCTAAGTTGTCTTCTCCATGGGAAGGCCCATATGACATAGTGGATCGTCTCTCAGACGTGACTTTCCGGATAAAATGTGGTCGGCGAGGTAAGCCAAAAGTGGTACATGCCAACAGGCTTTGGCATTATCACGGTCCAGGACATTTCAGTTGGAACGAAGTGGACAACAGAACAAATGACACTGATGCAGACGTGCCACCTGAAAAATTCACCGTCGAAGAAGAAACTCTACTCAGTTTGGAGAAGGGAAAC
>NW_013666652.1:331563-344352 GCF_000517525.1 Limulus polyphemus | reverse complement strand
CATTGAGTCACCTACGACAGAGATTTTACTGGATAGGTATGATGGCAAGATGTGGAAGAATGGTACAAGAAATGCAGTACATGTGCTAAAAGGGGACCCAAGCTCCATTGAAGTTATATCAAGTTGGTACTCCAATGGAAAGAGTAGCCATTAACATTGGTGGTCCTTTGCCCTAAACTCGTGCTGGAAACAGGTACATTTGTTTGGTGATTAATTATTTCACTAACTGGCCTGAGGCATATGCAATACCAAATCAATACCAAATCAGCTACAACTGTAGCTTTGGCTATTAGTGATTTATTCTTCAGATTTGGTATGCCATATGAATTGCATTCAGATCAAGGCCGTGACTTCGAATCAGCTGTGTTACAAGAATGCTGCAAGTTGTTTGGCATCCGAAAGACCAGGGCAACGCCACTTGACCCACAGTCTGATGGGATGGTAGAAAAGTACAACTGGACACTGGGACAGGAATTGGCAAAGTTTATTAATAGCCGCCAAGATGACTGGGATGTCTTACTCCCTCCACTGGTGATGGCCTATAGAATAGCAGAGCATGAAGCCACTGGATACACTCCAGCAAAGCTCATGTTTGGTCGGGAGCTTTGGTTGCCAGTGGATCTGATAACAGGACGCCCACCTTACGAAAAGTTGCCTGAAAATGTGTCAGAGTTTGTAAAAGTGTTATCTGAAAGGATGGATGATATTCACCATCAAGTGCATTCAAACTTGAAAACGTCTGTGATTCGATGAAGTTAACCTATGATAAGAGGTCTACTGATGTCAGCTTTGTTCCAGGAGACAAGGTGTGGTTGTATAATCCCAGGAAGACCAAAGGGAAGTCTCCTAAGTTGTCTTCTCCATGGGAAGGCCCATATGACATAGTGGATCGTCTCACAGACGTGACTTTTCGGATAAAATGTGGTCGGCGAGATAAGCCAAAAGTGGTGCATGCCTTCAGGCTTTGGCGTTATCATGGTCCAGGACATTTCAGTTGGAACAAAGTGAACAACAGTACAAATGACGCTGCTGAAGACGTGCCACCTGAAGAATACACTGTCAAAGAAGAAACTCTACTCAGTTTTGAGAAGGGAAACAGTGAAGCCCTTGATGAAGTTACTACCACTGATGTGACTGTTACCGATGATAGGACGGTTTCCTGATGAAGCAGATGAACCCCACATGAAGCAGAAGCCAACGAGATGGAGGCCAGTACGGAAGAAGATACGTCCCGTAAAATTAAGAGACTTTGTTGAATTGTAAATTTGTATTTGTAAATTCTGTACATTTAATTAAGTTATTGTTAATTTTTTATTGGTTTAATGTAAGTGGCTATTGTTCGTCCCGAGGAAGGGGCAGTGCTACTACAGCGTAGGTCACGTGACGCTAGTAACACGTCATATTCTCGAAGCTTCGTGAATCCTCGGTAGCTTACTAGACTTCGGTATTCTTTCATATATAAGACGGTCAAGACGTGACGGTATGCAATGTAATGCTGTGTAATTGAACTGCGGACAGAGAGAGAATATTGTTGAGTCGAGCACGTGAGACCTTGGTTGTGAATTATAGCGTTTGTTATAGCGCGACTGTGGAAATTAACTGTATTGCAAAGTTGTATTCAGAAAGAATAAACCAGTTTTATTTAAGAAAGGACTTGTATCGGTAAAGTTTCTTCGGAAAGAATTTTTACGGAAAATTAACTAACGAACGGAGGCGTAACAATAGACTATAAGTAGTAAGTTTACACTTTGGTGAGTCCATGTTGGATTTCCTTTATGGTATGATATTTCACTAAATATTTTTTAAAGCTTCTTTTATTAGACCCTAGAATATTTTAATTTCAAAATATCTCAAAAATTCTCAATCTTCATTTTTTGTGTCATGTGATGCGTCTGCGCTTTAATTTCTAAATTTTATAATTTTCTTACATGAAAACATAGGCCGCTGCAGATTATCACCAATTAGAAAAATATACTATGCACAATTACAAGCAAAAATGTAAAATCTGAACCACCTGCCTTCTTGACTTGCTGAGAGATCAATATAATTTGGTTAAACCCACCAGAGAAGTCTGTCCCATAGTTTCACCCAATCGAGATATCTATTTATTTATACATTACTGATGGACATATTTGCAACCAATCTAAAGAGAAGATTCTCTTTTATATAGATGTAATTACAAGTCATTCGTTACACTTCACGCACTAAAGCGACAGTGATTATAAATTTTTAGTTGGGATAATACTCTTAGAAAGCAGGGTAAATTATAATAGTTTTGAGACATTCTATTTTTGTAACTGATATATTCTTTGTGTTATCAGTGCATGTTTATAAGTTGACTTCTATGTTTTTGACGAACAACTTTGTGAGAAAAATATTGATTAAATAAAGATTGGCTTTCAAAAGCAAACGACTGATCTTGAAGAAAGCTCTAAATTTCTTGTTTTTCATGTATATTGTTTATTCATTCCTATATATTTTGTAGCAAAAGTGACTAAAATGAAAAAAATATATATATAAACCTTTTAGTTTAGTTAACAAAAATTTAATTTCATGAGCTTAGGAACTCAAATTCACAGTATGCACAACTTGATAGGTTTGTTTACTTGATCTGTGGGAGAAAACTAGAAATGGTTTCAACTGTACAGCTTTCCTTGTAAAGTATGTCAATATCACAGTCAAATTAAAAGAAAACATGACGATAAGTAATTTGAAACTCTTCAAAGAATTATGGGTTTAAAGAAGAAGAAAATATGTTATTCATTTCACTGCATATCGGTGGTTTGGCTGTATTTAAAGTTAGGATAGAGAAAAAACATAGTTTTGTCAGTAAAGACTTGATTACCATTTCTGAAGTTCTAGAGGTTATGCAAATAAAAATACGAAAACTGTAAGGTGCAATTATTATTATTTTTTATTCTTAACGTTAAAATCACGTTTCATCCAGACCTCTTAGTAAAGGCCTTGTAACTTCACAGACGAAACTTTCGTAAAAAATACTTTATTAAAAAAACTGATATTTTTTCTTGAGTTCAGCAGACTTGTAATATTTATTAACATATTGCCAAATTTCATGAAGATCCATCATATATGTTCAGAGTTATAACTTATAGTAAGTATACTTTCATGGCTGCGTGGTGGTCACAATGTCGGTCAAATTTCTCGTCTTCGTATACAAATGGTTAAACAAATGTTCTTTGAGCCCAAAATTGATGTAAGCGATGTGGATCTTTACGAATAACTTATTGACACTGTAGTGGATGATTCCTCCATACATACTTTTGGGGGTCATCTCCATTTTTTTTTTTTTTTTGTATGTAGCTCCTTTGCTTCTTGTGCTTTGGGATCATCAGGTTCATGACTTTTTCTATTCCCCATCCATCAGTAACCTGTTTAGGTTTCAATTTGATTTCAAATCTCGAAGTTTCAGACCTTTTCTATGTCATAGTGATAACGAGGTTCTACTTCATTATGTTGCCTATTGTTTGTGGTTCCACAGACAACAGGAGATTGAAGGCTGGTCACAGGTCTTTCCAGTCTCATTTGTTATCTAGATATGGCTAGTTTCTACATAGATCCTATGTGATTCTCATTATAGTTTCTTCGTGAAGATTTTTGGATGTCAAATGGATTTTCCCATGACTTACACACGCACTGATTGATCTCTCTTTATTCTCACATGATGGGATGATTTGTCCATTTTGGTCTGCATTGAGCACTGTGTATTCTCATGTGTGGTCACACCTTTAGCTGGTCTTTTACTCATACTTAATATTGATTATATCAAACTTACATCGTTGATTAGAAGGTTCCTGCTTAATGGTTGTATTTCACTAAATTATATTCCTTGTTCGGGTTGTTTTGGGGTTGGACTGTTCACAGGTACAGGTCTCAGGTTGTGCCTACTCATTGTCTTGTTCATTTGAAATTCTTTATTATTCCTAAGTGTCTTGCTGTTTACAGAGTTACATTCAAAATTTAATATTGTAACTTTATTATCAATTTATGTCAAGAAATTGGCTTTAAAACGTAATTTATAATATCAATTTAATATTATGTAAGTTTTCATTTTAAAAGGAAATTTTAAACAACCTTCACCCCTGTGTCTTAAATGACGTGATTATACGTTGACTTGTCTCTTTCAAATTTTTTTATCGTCATAAATTGTCTACTGAATCTTATAGTAAATTAAAAATACATACTGGTAGGAATAGAACGTTCGAACCTCCTACCTTCTTAATTTGTTGAATGAAACCCATTAGAGAAGTCCCTGCTATGTTTTCATGCATTTCAAGTCAATTATCCACATAAGATTGCGAGTTGAGCGCCCTAACCACCTAGCCATGCCAAGCCACTTTGAAAGCTATATTCATGAATGAAAAGTGCGTGACCAAGCGCATTTTTCCTGTTTATGCTTCTGTATAGACCCATCTATCCAGTTGTAATGACTCTTCTGGATTGTTGTTACATTGAAACTCTTTCTTGAGCTGGTAAATCTACGGAATAAGCTCCTGCAACTCAAATCCTGTAGCATTATCCCTCTGGAATGTCACGTGACTAACATCTGGAAAGATAATCTCAACCTCTTTCATAACTAAAGTGACAACACTACTTACTTGTACATTATTTTGGCCTATGTATCCATCTAATATGTAGTCTACAAAAAATGTTCCCAGCTATTTCCATTCCATTGAATAATCATAACACCAAGCATACTTATTCCTTTTTTTCCCGAAATATTCTACTTGATCTTCTCTGTACTTCTTGTGATGGATTTTTCGATTGTGATCCAATACTGCAAGAATTTTTGTTCGATCATTACGTATATCCTCCATAACACTTGCAGTGACCTTAAACTGAATCTTAGCCTATAAATGATGCGAAACATAATGTATTACTGAATCCTTTAATGCAGCTATACACCGAAGCATATTCAGGATCTCTTGGGTGATGTTCCTCCATTGCATGATTGCAAGTGTATAGCAAGAAATCTTTCATTTTTGTTTCAAAAAAAGGCCCGACATGGCCAGGTGGTTAGGGTGCTCGACTCACAATCTGGGGGTCATAGATTCAAATCCCCGCCACATCAAACATGCTCGCCCTTTCAGCTGTGGGGGCGTTATAATGTGATGGTCAATCCCACTATTCGTTGGTAAAAGAGTGACCCAAGAGTTGGCGGTTGGTGGTGATGACTAGCTGCCTTCCCTCTAGTCTTACACTGCTAAATTAGGGATGGCTAGCACAGATAGCCATCGTGTAGCTTTGCGCGAAATTCATAACAAACAACAAAAAATGTGTTGCAGGTACTGCATTTATTACAAACTGAAATGCAATCACCATGTACTACCATTGTTGCCAAGCATTGTCCATCATCTACCCCTAGAGCATATAGACATGAACACAATGGATCAGAGCTTGAATGCTGAAGATGCCATTTGGCATACACAAATGACATGAAATTCTCAGTGGATTCACAATTGTCCACAATGGATTGTGCCGTGGCCTTCACACTTTCAATGTCCAAATTGAAATATCCCATTTCCTTCATGCTTGTCACCATCCTCTATCTTCACCAGAATAGTACTGGTAGATGTCGAAATATACATCCTGTAAGTCGTACATTACGAGTTGAGCCAGGCTTCAGAGCAAGTGTAGTTTGCAGAAAAACGATTAAGTTTGTTACTTTTGCTGGATCAACTAGAAAATTGATTTTTTTTTCAGAGGGATCTTTTCCAGCTTTCAAGATACCAAAAGTCTTGCATAAGATTGAAATTTCAATTTGCCACACATCATTCTTTGTACAGGGACAATGGAGACACTCTGTTCTTACAGTTACGTCTCTGGTCGTTTGCTAATTTCCCGTAGAAAATATTTCTGAGAAACTTCAGTGATACAGTCCTTTCTTAATTAAAACTAGTTTATTCTTTCTCGATACAACGTTGCAATACACAGAATTTCCACAGTCAATACGTTTGCAATCTCGATAACAGAACACACACTTTATATTACCGTCAGTATCACTCGCTTGACTCAATTATCTGTCTCTATATCTATCTATCTGGAATTATTTGCCAGGCTTATATACTAAAATAGAGGGCACCTGGAAAACACTATAATTGGCAGGAAAAGTCAAGATCCTTCGAGAATCTCATGACGTGTTACCAGCGTCACGAGTCTTCCGCTGTTGTAACACTGAACCTTCCTTAGTATTGTTCGTCCTGAACAATAGCCACTTACATTAAACCAATAGACAATTAACAATAGCTTGATTAAATGTACAGAATTTACGAACACAAAATTTAAAATACAACAAAGTATTTTAATTTGACAGGAAGTATCTTCTTCTATACTGGTCTCTGTCTCATTGACTTCTGCGTCACGTGGGGTTCATCTGCTCCATCGGGAAGTGTTTCATTATCGGTAACATTCACATCAGTGGTAGTAACTTCATCAAGAGCTTCACCGTTTCCCATCTCAAACTGAGTAGAGTTTCTTCTTTGACAGTGGCTTTTTCAGGTGACACGTCTTCAGCAGCGTCATTTGTTCTGTTGTTCACTTTTTCCCAACTGAAATGTCCTGGACCATGAGAAAGCCAAAGCCTGTTGGCATGCACCACCTTTGGCTTACCTCGCCGACCACATTTTATCCGGAAAGTCACGTCTGAGAGACGATCCACTATGTCATATGGGCCTTCCCATGGAGAAGACAACTTAGGAGACTTCCCTTTGGTCTTCCTGGGGTTATACAACCACACCTTTTCTCCTGGTACAAAGCTGACTTCAGTAGATCTCTTATCACAAGATAGCTTCATCGAATCAGCAGACGTTTTCAAGTTTGAACGCACTTGATGGTGAATATCATCCATCTTTCCAATAACACTTCCACAAACTCTGACACATTCTCAGGCAACTTTTCATAAGGTGGGCGTCCTGTTAACAGATCCACTGGCAACCGAAGTTCCCGACCAAACATCAACTTTGCTGGAGTGTATCCAATGGTTTCGTGCTCTGCTGTCCTATAGGCCATCAACAGTGGAGGGAGTAAAACATCCCTGTCATCTTGGCGGCTATTACAAAACTTTGCCAATTCCTGTCCCAGTGTCCAGTTATACTTTTCTACCATCCCATCAGACTGCGGGTAAAGTAGCGTTGTCCTGGTCTTTCGGATGCCAAACAACTTGCAGCATTCTTGGAATACAGCTGACTCAAAGTTACGGCCTTGATCTAAATACAGTTCGTATGGCATACCAAATCTTAAGAAGAAATCACTAATAGCCGAAGCTACAGTTGTAGCTTCCTGATTTGGTATTGTATATGTTTCAGGCCACTTGGTGAAATAATCCATCACCACACAAATGTACTTGTTTCCAGCACGAGTTTGGGGGAGAGGACCAGCGATGTCAATGCCTACTCTTTCCATTGGTGCACAAACTTTATATAACTTCATCGAAGCACGTCCTTTATGCTTGGGTCCCCTTTTTGCACAACATGTACTGCAGGTCCTGCACTATTCTTTCAGATCTTGCCTCATACCTATCCAGTAAAATCTCTGCCGTAGGTGACTCAGTGTCTACTTAACTCCGAGATGTCCAACTGTTAAAGTATCATGGGATTGACGCAGCACAACTTCCCGTAACTTTCTCGGTATAACTGTTTCCCAGGTCGTCAGTTTCCCATCTGCAGGTTCCCATCTCCGGACAAGAATACCATCTTCAAATTTCAACTGGTCCCATTGTGCTCAATAGTTCTTTGTCACAGGGCTAAAGCTAGACACCTTCTCCCAAGCAGGGTGCAAGACACTTTCTTTTAGAAAATCAATTATTGGCTTCAAATCTTAATCTTTCTCTTGGTCTGCTTTAATATCTATACTTGGTTCCACTTCACCATCATCAACTCCTTTAGTCACTTTGACTTCAGCCTGATGGCACCTGGTTTGTTTAACCTGTATTTTGCAACAATGTCTGGCTCCACTTAGGGCATCAAGAGTATCGTCAATTCTTGGCAGTGGGTATGAGTCCTTTTTGGTTATACTGTTAAGAGCCCTGAATTTCACCCAGCAATGTTGGGTCCCATCCTTCTTCTGGACTAACACGAAAGGAGCTGATCAGGGACTATCTGATATCTCGACTATCCCTTCCTTAATTAGGCCATCTATAAACTTCTCCGTCTCTTGTCGCTTTGCTGGAGCTATTCTCCTCGGCGGAATCTTCATTGGATTGGGATTGCCTGTGTTTATTCTGTGCTCTACAAGGTCTGTGCAGCCGAGGTCATGATCTACTTTCGAAGAGACGTCTGCATATATATCGCCAAAAGTTCCCTAACCTGAAGAGCCTGTGATGATGACAAATGGACTATAGTCTTCTTATAGAGGTCAGTTAAATGTTCTGTGAGATGATGTCCTTTCATTATAGTCGTATTTCTTGCCTTTACATTGACTGGTTGTACCTCCTGGCACATACTCAACAATGCCCCTTCCTTAAGTGTCTCCTCACATTTAGAGAAATTAGCCACTGTTATAGGTACTATTTGATGACCTGCCACAAGTGACCTTCCAATCTTCACATCCACTGGCCTGGATGGGTCTTCCACTGCTTCCACAAGCATCGGGCTTCCTTGATGATGTTCTTTTATTCTACCCTAAATTATCTTCTCTGACACAGGGGATATTGTAGTTGACTTAAGTGCTGTGACATGCAAATCAACAGATGCAGTGACACTTACTGGAATTTGGCCTTTGTTGTTCTCACTTGTCATTTTATCGAAGTTAACTACACACCGTCTCGGTAGTAAGTACTTCAACCCTAATACGCATGGCTTATGTATGGCTTCTGGTACTCCTTTGTGATCCAGCACCTTGATACTCACAAGGGTTTGCTGAGATGCAGACTCTATGATAAAGTTGCAATTTTGGCCATCCAGCTTTCCTGCCACGTAGACGCTATGTGTGCTTGCCATTTTACACTTAGCTGTTTCACGATGGGGGCTGGTGGACGTCCCTCAGCACCAACCACTACTGTTTTCCCAAAGCTGACTTATTGGTAGTATTCTTCTTACACTGGCTCCTCATGTGTCCTTGCTCTCCACAGTTCCAACAACCTTTCTGGGTTACAGCCTTTCCTGCCAAGGCATCTTCTTTGTGTTGAAGTTTCGGGCATTGAGCTTTCTTGTGCCCAGGTTTGTTACAGTGCCAGGAAAGTTCCTCAAACCTCTCTGAAAGTTGAACTTTTCTGGTCTTGAATCCTGAGGAATGTACGAACCTTGGTAACTCTGTGCTGGACTTAACATAGGATTCGAATTAGAGAGCTCTGGCCATTGCATCCTGCATAGTAGAGGGGTGTGCTTGCTTTACTTGTATCTTCAGTTGTGGACTGTCCAAGGCGTCTACAAACTGATCTCTCAGCAACAGCTTGAGGACATCGGGTGGTGCAGTTGGGTAGGCCTTGTGTGCCATACTTTCCAAATTCTGTACCAACTCTTGCAGGTTTTCCTCTTTAGCACGGACTCTTGTCCTAAAACTAGCCCTGTAGACTTCGGACTGAGTTCTAGAGCAGCTACCAGTGCTCTATAGTTGTGCCTGTCGTCTGCTGATAACTGTCCAAGTATTTCCAGTGGTTGTACCTTCACGCTTGTTGCCAGGAGCTCAAATTTGGCTCTATATGCTTCCCATGGTGCCTTCCCATCAAATTCCTGTGGCTTCCTTCATACTAGATCACCCCTATTGCTGACACCCATGTCTGGAATGTGACTTCCAGCAGGACTAAAGATGTCTACATTAGGATTTAGCTGTGGGGTCCGGAAGGGGCTTTCTATTGTCTGTGGCTGATTAGGCCCATGGCTAATATATTCTTCTTGTGTAAAAGACAGTAAATCATCCTTTAATGTATTTAATTCACTTTGAAATTTACTAATCTTTTCCATTTGTATTTGCTGGCTTTCTCTCAACTGTTGGAGTGTTTCTTCCTGTTTCTTTTCTTTTTCCTCCAACAACTGCTGTAATCTCTCATGTTTATTTTGCTGTTCGAGCTGCCACTGTTGTAGGTTTTCTTGCCACTGCTGTTGTGTCTCTTCTTGTTTCTTTTCTTTTTCCTCCAACAACTGTTGTAATCTCTCTTTTTGTTTATTTTGCTGTTCGAGCTGCCACTGTTGCAGGTTTTCTTGCCACTTCTGTAGTAAATCATGAAGTGATTGTCGAGCAAGGGAGTTTGCAGGGATACTTTGAGCAACCATGGAAACCATTGTATTAGCTAAAAGACCAAGCTGAATAACGTTCTTTTCCAGCTTATTCATATCATCCATTCGTTTTGGATCTTCAAGCAATCCCTGCAACATTTCTGGATCAGATAAATGCACAAACTTAAGAACTCCATTACGCACAAGACGACACACTTGTAAAGCCCTCAATTGTGTTCTCCCAGGCTAACTAATTTTTCTCCTTTGATACCGTTTTTGATATACCGCCACTTTAATTTGCCAAGATTGGTCAGTGCATTCCCGGAAGAACCTATTCCATCATTAAAGGACGATTCATCATCTGAGCTGCCATCTAATCCATCAATTACCCTGTCTCGATTAGCTTCCTTAAGCGCTGATCATCTGGTCATCCTTCTCTTTTTGTTACTTGCTTTTGGATCTTTTGCATTACTCCCCCATCTACTTTGGGGGATAACATGACATTGTTTTGCTGTACGTATAGCTGGGGAATCACAATGTAAACACATTTCACAAATTTTGAAGCTTTCTTTCTGTGTTTATGTTCTTCTCATAGTCCTGGCCTTTTTTGTAACTTCCATCATACTTGCGCCACAGAAAAATGATTTCGAAACGGATGAATTGTACACATACGACAGTGTTTTCAGGTTTTTATGGTATTTTTCCGCACAATACATGATTATGAAATTTGAATTCTTTTCTGGCGATAAAACTGTAATTTTGGGTGGGTTTCTGACTGACCGGGATCGTAATAACCATAGTAACGTTTAAGTCCACTTGTTAACGCCGACATTGCTCTGCTCTACCCTTTCTTGACACATATATTTTCAACAAACAAGAACGTTTTGATGACGGTTGTTATCCAAAAATCCACCTACACCAGACTATACACCAACTTTAACAGTTTTGTTCCATTTAATTTCAAAGAAATTCTTGTGAAATGTCTCGTACACACCATATCAACAGTTCCCTGACAACAAAAGTTATTGTTGGAAGACTGGGAGATTGTTTAAAGAAACATTCTAATCCCAGACTCGAGAACAGTTCAAGCATTTTTAGGCGTGTGCTAAGTGAACATGATGTGGTCCCGACCACCAGTAAGTAATCATAAAGCCGAAACAAACAATCGGCAAAGAACTACTGAACGTTTACTCGCAATTTAGGTAATTGAACTTTATTTAAACTTTCACATTAACTGTGTAATTTTCATACATTTTTGCTATAGAACATCTTATGAATACTTCAATTTGTCAATTTTGCTCAATTTTAATGTACACTTGAGGCACTTGAAATGTTCTTAAATTGATATGTTTTCCTATTGCAAAGCCCCTCAATAACCGTATAAATCGTAAATTGAGCAATTTCAAATTTCTTTGGTAAATTTACGATTGTGTATTTATTAGTGTAAACTTATTTGCAACAGTGCACTTATTTCGGTTGTAAAAATCGTTGTGTCTATCGTAAAAATATATGCAGCATGTGGTGGGTACGCTAACTGTGGTTTTTATAGTGAAACATTGTATTGGTAAATTAACTTAATCATGTAGACGTTTGATTGCAACAGTAATTATTACTAAAAGAACCTGTTTGATTCGGATCGGAAACAGTTAGAGCTTCATAACGTAAAGGAAAGACAATACCGGATTAATCTGGCACAACATAAAAGTGTCACAAATTTTTATGTAAAGGAAACTTCCGTTAAATGTCAATCTCTGGTTTTTGTTGGGTCATGAGACCCGGAAGAATTAGGTAAACTCTGGGCTACTACCTCTCTCTATAGCCGTTGTTTGATTGTTTGAACTATTCGATGAAGCCCACGTTCCGATAATATCCTGTCCCATAGCTAGGAAAATCCCTTTTAACAACATAAAGCTACTACATGCGTGCTACAGTTGTCCGTAGTTTGTTACACACACGAGTGGCCCTTTTCATGCTATGCCGATGGGTATAAAACCCAGATTTTGTTTTCTATTTTTCAGGCGAATATTTCACTTGAAGTTATATCGTTCACTATGAGCATATAGTTTTGTTCTCATAAACAGTTCCATAATTACCGATAAAATATACAGTACTAATTTTATTTTCACATAAATACCCTTTTAATATATAACTAACACTATCTAGCTACGGGTTTTCCAAGTAGTAGGTGGTCGTAGAAGTAACTAGTTTACAAGATTTAGTGGTGAGAGGTATTTAGTTCTATGTTCGTTATGTATGATAAAGTTTTTAGTATGCTTAGTGGAGCACTTTTGTTCAAATTTTTCTTGAAATTGTATAATGATCTGTTGAGAAGTCTGTATGGCAACATAGGGATGCCAGAGTAATTGTGTAGAAATGTCGTGTTTGTGGATCTGGGAACTCTGTATACTTTAGTGATTATTGAATTTCGGATTGCTGTAATTTATTTATGTGTGACTTAGCTACTTTTAAGCATACTGGGAAGAGATACTGTATAGATTTTAAGTGCGTTTTCAGTTGTTTCGCCCCTGGTGTTACCATTCAGACTTCGTACTGTTGCGTCAGCGAGTCACATGACTACTGTGACGCCACGTTTCTAGAACTATCCTGTATCTTGGCGAAT
>NW_013666652.1:322183-331553 GCF_000517525.1 Limulus polyphemus | reverse complement strand
CGAAGTTACGGAAAGTTAATTAACAAACGGAGACGTAACAGTACATAATTTGCTCTTTACCATATTTTATCTTACATTTCGTTGACATATTTGGTCCAATTTAGTCTTGAATCATTGGTTAGATCCAGGAATTTAGCTGATGTGGCTACCTGGAGAAAGGTTCCATTGAGGTATAATTTTGGGGGCTATTCACTTGTTTTAGTTGATTTTTTTAAATGATATAACTTGTGTTTGGGGCATTTATTTTGATTTTTCAAATGTTACAGAAGTTTTTTATTTGGTTTAGTCGCGTTTATAGATTTGTCGGGACTATGGTTGGAGTTTAGGAACTCTTCCATATAGCCACATCATCAGCAAACTTAGAACAAAAGCAGGAATTTTGGTCTAACAAAGGCGTCTTACTCACATACGTAATGAATAGTATAGAACTAAATACTCCTCCTTGTGTGAAACCTGTCTCTGAAGTAAAATACTCCGAGAAGGTGCCTGAGAAGGTACATTTATCCTAGCTTTTCTGTTATCTAGAAAGTTGGAAAGCCAGCGAATAATATCTCGCGGTAGTTTCATTTGGGACATTTGAAAGCTTAATCTGTTGTGCCATATCTGTTGAAGGCTTTCTAGGTATCAAGAAAGCAGGCGACTGTGCATTCATTCCGATTAAAACTATTTATCATAGTTTTTGTGAGTCGTACTGAATGATCTGTAGTTTGCCTTATTTTTCGGAATCCATTCTGTATTTCCGGTAAATTTGATGTCAGTTCAAGATATGTCAGTTGTCTGGAACTGGTGATTTTTTCTAGGATCAAGTAGCTGGTATGTAGCCTAATTTGAGGGATAGATTTAAGATTGCCGCTATATGTTCGTACAATCGCAGTGGGCCTTTCTTTTATTAGTATGTATTGTATTTTCTCTTAGTCTGGAGCCTTATTTTTTTGTATTTTTGAGAGCATCTTGTATTTCTGTTATGGTTGTTTGTTTAGTAAGTAGTTGTGTTTGGATATCTTGACTGTTAAATCTTTCCTGTTAGGCCACTTGTGATGCGATCAGAAAGATAGGTGTGTACAAGTATTTATTTGTGTTCATGTAGTTGTTAACATTATTGTAGGAAGACGTATTCGTTGGTGGTTCATTTGGTATTTTTAGTGTTCATTCGAGGGGTTTTCTGAATACTTCTGCATTGTGTTGGCTACGGTGTATCTGTATTGTAGTGTAGGATATATGTGTTCATTTTTATTGTTTTCCGTGAATCGTTTTTGGTGGGACCAGAAGTTTTTTAGGTATGTGTGTGTGTTTGTTCAATTTGGAACAGTATTTGTCTCATTTGTCTGCCTCACGTCTTTTTATTTCATTTCTTATATTGTTTCTGAGTGGATTTAGTTTGGTTTTAAGTTGTGGGTTTTGCGTGTTCGTATATATATATTTGGCAATTTTTTCTACGTTCTTTTAATGTGTTGATAAGTTTTTCGTGTGGTGACTGTGTATGGTTATGATCTTATGTTTTTTTTAAAGAATATATGTGTCTGCTATACTTATTGTGATTGAACTGCAGTAATTATTGATTATAGAATAGTTTTCAACACTGGTGATAGTCTTCTCTGGCAGATTGTTGCTTAGAAATTTCTGGTATTTTAACCAATTTGCCTTTTTTTGCAGCAATATTTTGGATATTTACTTGTGGGTTATAATTTGGACTGAGATTGAAGTCACATCAATTTGTAAAATGATCACTATCTATATCTATTCTGACGTTAAACTAAATAAAAGAGTTTGCTATAGAGGAAGAGCATATATCAAGAAGTTATCATTTAGTAGGATATTGTCGGTGTCTTTCAAGAAGTCCAACAGTTGTTTGTTGTAGTCATAGCACACCTGAATACTTTATTTTTGCTGTTTAGATCTTCAATTATAATATAGTTTGGATTGTGTGATGCTATTTTGCTTTGAAGAGTAGTATCTAGTAGGAGAACGGTATAGACTAGTGATAATAACAATATTGTGTCTCATAGGTTGTGTTACAACAGCGTAAGTCGCGCGACGCTTGGAGCATGCGCTGGAGTTCTAGAAAGATCGAGGAATCTGTCGAACGTCCTAGCGTTTGCTAGACGCGCGCTCTTATTGTATATAAGCGCGGCAAATAAAGCGAGAGAATCAATTGGAACTAGAGTAGCAAATAGAGAGATTGAAGATAATAGACACAGTTAATCGAGTCAAGTGAGCGGTAGTGACCGTAAGTAAAGTGTGTAAATCGTTGTGAATTATGGCGTGTGTTGAAGTTAAAGTGACTGTGGAAATTAAGTGTATTGCAAAGTTGTATTGAGAAAGAATAAACTAGTTTTATTTAAGAAAGGACTTGTATCGCTAAAGTTTCATCCGAAACATATTGTACGGGAAATTAACTAACGACCAAAAACGTAACAATACTAAATTATGTCTGTAAATATATTCCCTAAAATTCTGCTAGCTTTACTAGTAGCAACAGAGCACTGCATCGATTGTTTGGGTAACTTATCCACTAAATGCCAAGATCGTTTTCTTTAGTTATGTTATTGAGTGGGTTCCCATCTATTTTAAGCATGTAGTTCAAGTTTTGATAATACAACTACATCACTATTCACTTGTTATAAATAAAGGTCATTTGCCAAATATTTGTCCAACTTACCAATTAATACAGCTAGAAATACACCAAACTTTAATATAATCAGCAAACTTTACTAATTTACTATATATGCCTATATCCATATTACTAATGTAAAAAATAATATCAAAAGTACTAATTCCTGAGGCACTTCACCAGAAACAAGGGTCTAGTTTGATTGAAAGCAAGATATAACCTTGGCGAATCAGTTCAGGTTTTCACATTTCATAATCTTGTAAAAACCTTTGAATATTTCTCCCAACAGAAGTAAGACTAACTAGCCTCTAATTTACAGTACAACTCTTTATCACCCCTTTTCCTTTAGAAAAAGAAGTAACAATAGCAACTTTCCAATCTTTATGCCTACCAAAAATGAAAGGTTTGCATATATGATCTTTCATTTCCTTTGAAACCCATGTCTGGTCCTCATGCCTTATCTATTTTCAGTCTCTTAGTCTTTCTAGCTATCATCAAGGAATTAATATCTACATGATTCAGGTCAATTGTAATTTTTTCCATGGAATGTTCAGAGTCAGGAATATTGATAATATTTCCACTTCTAGAAACATAGAAAACATTTCAAATCTCAACCATCTAAGAGTATCCAACAAAATTTTGCCATAATACTTTAGCGGTCCAATCTTCCATTTTAACATTTTGATTACCTTTAAGAAATTTATAATGATATTTTCTGGTAGTATTAATGTTATCAGCAAGCTGTTCCTCATATTCCACTTTTTATCTCCTGATTTTGTTTTGAACCTAAACCATAGCTTTCCTATTGTTCTGTAAACCTTAAACATTGTCAATTTAAACTTAGTTTATTTATACTCAATCTTTATTAAGACATTTTGTCTCTAGTATCATGATACAGATGCATTCATCTCCCAACTAATAATCATAATATCAACTTTCGGAAACCAAAAAATAGTAAGAAGATTCTGTTCCATTTATTGCTATTCAGATATTATCAGCAAAATATAAATAAGATCCTAATCCATTGTTTCATACATTGTTATTCAAGTATTGCCAGTAAACTAATACCTTGGTTCTATTTCATTGTTTCATTTATTGTTATTCAGATATTGCACCAACAAAATAGAACCAAGGTTGTGTTATTTTTTCTCCATGTATTGTTATTCGAATATTACCAGTAAAATGGAACTAAGGTCATATTTCTTTGTTTTATGCATTGTTATTCATGGGTATTTTCTCTGCTACTAGAAAAAGAGAATCAAGATCCTATTCCATTGTTACATGCAGTATTATTGAACTATTATGCCTGCTTTGATCACTAATCTTTTAAAATTAAACATGTCAGTCATCTGTTTGGTGTAATTAATTTTGTCACTGTGTTGTGTGTGTGCTGTTCAGGGCATTAATGTTGTCAGTTCTATGTCATGTTGTATGTTTGATACATAACTTTCCAGAATGGTTTCTGAATTAGATATTCATCAACAAAATGAATGAGAATGTTAAAAGAAAATGCAGAGAAAGAGTATTGAGCCTAGATCATGCTGCTCTTGTTACTAGTATTTTCAGTTCAGTGTTCTGTACCAACTTCTAAGATTTAGTTTTCAAGCAGATTATCCCCATAGTGACTCTTATATAGCCATTTCTCACTCAGTAAGAATTGTTCTCAAGCACAACATAAAACAAGCATCTAAGTTACTGGAAACTCAGTAACACAATACTTTAGAGCACTGGTAGGATTGGAGGATTTTGATGCCACCCAGTAAATAACATTTAGCTACACTTATGGCAAATCTTCCAAATAGTACTCAGAAGGTGAAGCATGAGCAACAAATTTGACAGCATGAACTGGTAGAAATTATTGATTCCTCACCAGAATACCAGACATATTGAAGAACCCAAACTGGAGACCTCCCAATGCATCTGCAGGACTTGTATGAGTGAAGATGTATTTATTTTTATCAACAGAGCAACAAGAATTGAAACATCTACTCAGAGCCAGTGCAGATATTTTCTCAAAGGACCAAATAATCTTTACAGAACACATATATAAATAATATATTACAGAACATCACATTGATACTGGCAACAAATACCTTATTAAGCAACTATCAAAATGACTTCCCTTAGCAGAAAAAAGGAAACTTAAAAATCGTCCAGGACATAAAACGTTAAGGACTTATCGAAAGTCACAAAGTCAATGGTCATCAAATGTTGTACTGGTCAGAAAGAAAGATAGACTCAGCTAATTTTATATTGAATATTGTAATCTTGATAGGATTATGGTGAATGGTTCATATTTTCTTTCAAGAATGATGATGCTTTGGTTGCTTTGAAGGGCGCCAAGTGGTTTTCTTACCTTAGATCTGTAGTCAGGCTACCAACAAATGAAGATTGCAGATGAAGATAAGGAGAAAACGACATTTTCCTGTGGAATATTGTGGTAGTTCGTAGTTCAGATTGATGCCTTTTGACTTCTGTAATGCTCCAGCAATATTTGAATGACTCGTGGAACTTGTATCACATGGCCTACATTGGAAAACCACCCTGATGTACCTTGTTGACATCATTGCCTTTGGAAAGATCTTTTGAAGTGAAGTAAAAATAAAATTATTGACAAAAATCTTGCAATGGTTACACAAGGTTCACTTCAAATTAAACCCCAATAATGCCAGTTAGTTTACAAGGAGGTGAAATACTTATGGCATATTGTTACTGAAGATGGTGTGTAGCGAGATCCTGAATATCTTCAATTGGCAAGTGGTCGTGACCTGACAATGATAGTCAACTAAGAACTATTCTTAGCCTGTGTACTTACTACCAAAGCTATGTTCAGGATTTGCAAACATAACCAGAACACTTCACAATCTAACATTTGGGATAAAGCTTGTGAGGAAGCTTTCCACAGCTTAAAAAGGCATTGACTTTAACACATGTCTTAGCATACTCAGATGCAGACCAATCTTTCATACTAGATACAGATGCCATTAATTATGAAAAGGAGCTGTGCTACTACAGAAACAACAAAAATAAGAGAATTATAGCATATTACAGCAGAATGTTGAGTAAGCCTGAATGTAATTACTGTGTTACCAGAAAATAACTGTTGGCTTTCGTGAGTGCTTTACATAATTTTACCAATATTTATATGGACCATCATTGTTTATTTGGACAGATCATGCTGTTTTATGCTGGCTTTGTAGCCTTAAAATACCTAAAGAACAATGACCAGATAGATTGGAAAGTTGGACCAGTACCAGATTAATAGCGTGGAGGCAGGGTTCATAGTAATGTAGAAAGTCTTAGTCGATGACCTTGCCCACAAGAGTGCAAGCATTGTGAGAAGAAAGAACAACTTCGGAAGTGTCAACAAACTGCTTCTTCCAGATGTAGTGATCCAGATACTGAGTTGTTCCACGAATAGAAAAGGGAGCCAGATTTGAGATTCGTTATCACACATATAAAGCAGTTGCCAGAAAGACTAGCATGGAAAAAGATATCTTACACAAGCCTCAAGACCAAATCGTACTGGGCTTAGTGGAACATGTTGTGTCTACAGTTTGGTATATTGCAAAGCAGATAGGAAAACACAGATGGGGTAAACGAATATTGGCAATCAAGCATTTCCAAGTCAATGGCATCTCAGGTGAATATCTCAGAAAGAAAAAAGTTAGTCGACTTCAGGAAAGACTGTAATGGAGTGGCATGAAAAGAGATGTTGAGGGATAATGTTGAGCATATAAAGTAGGTGCTACTAAAATGGAGTCATCTAAACCGAGGAGAACAAAACACTCAAACTTTACAGATTGCAGCACCAATATACATCATGGTACCATTGCCAAAAACTGATATTGGAAGTAAGTATATTCTTGTAGTTATGGAGTATTTTACAAAGTTACCAGAAGCTTATGCGACCCAAATCAAGAAGCAGCCATAGTAGCAAAAGTGTTGCTCATAATTTCTTCTCAGGATTCAGTTTACCTATAGAACTTCACTTTGACCAGAGGAGAAACTTTGAGTCAGCAATATTTAAGGAATGTTGTGAATTATAGGACATAAAGAAAACCAGGACAACACCATTACACGTCCAATTAAGTAGAACATTTCAACCAGATAGTAGGGAGACAACTTGCCAAGTTTAGTGAAGAAAATTATAATTTTGATTTGAAATTACTAGCACTACTGATGACTTATAGGACTTCTGTGCATGAAGCTGACAGAAGAACACCAACATATAAGATAGAACTTCAGCTTATCTGAAGAGTAAATGAAGCGGCACTATTATTTCAAGTCGCATTCACATCACTTTAATATTGGAGAAGTTATTCAGTTTCACAACCTTCAGAAGAAGAAATGGAAATCTCCAAAGCCTGCAGAGTGACTGGGAATGTCGTTATGAAATCACATAGCAACTTTCAGATGTCGCGAACTGAATAAAAGGCGAATATCCGAAAAGGTCCGAGGGGTCCATATGAATCGACTATGGAGTTACTATGTACCTGGGACAGACACTTATAACATGAGCTTTTGAGACCAGGGAAGTGGTGAAGGAGTTGATATTTCGTGTGAACCTGATGAAGAACGTACCTGTTAGTTAACAACACCTGCATTCACTTCAGCCATACACAGGAGATGAATAGCAAGTGCTTCAAAGAAGGTCTACTCAGAAGTAACGAGAACCTCACCAGTTGGGTTGGAAGTGAATGAATGGACTTTGTATTTTATGTAAATTGTTTTATATGTTATTTTTGTATTTGTAACTTCACCAGGACAGCTAAAATCTAGGAAGGGGACAATATTGTGAGATATTACAATAATGTTTTGTTTTTACATGTATCTGAATTATATAATTATTCGTTGAGAAACTTTGTATTAAAATTATCTGTCTTGTAAGTGATTTTTCAGAGAGAGGACACTGTATTCGTTCAGTGCCATTTGGTATATGCATTACTGTCGTTTGATGAAATATTAGGTAACCAGTTTATCAAGTTCTGATTTGGGAATCACTTTTGATTAAGAGTTAGATATATAGTTCAATAAGTAAAGTTTTTGGGAGCCTTATAGTCTCTTCAGTAATTCAATCACGAGTCCGATATCAGAGAAACAACTCGATTATGTACCCTAAAAACTGTGTAGTTAGGCCTGAGTCCGGTGATTTTTGGGAAAGTGAAATATTTTGTACAAGTGGATAATAAACCAGTTATTCAAATCAATACGCTGACTGTTCGTTGTTGTTTTAACTGGGCCAGCGTTACAATATGTTTTGTGGTTTTTACGAGTAATAGGTAAAGCTAATGATATATGGATTTCGATGCAGAACAATACTGACACAACCAGCTGATCTAACTACTACCAGAAGCTCAAGCTCAATATAAAAAATTAGAAAAAAGGAATATAATGAAATTATTATTGTAGAAAACGGCTGTGGTTCAACGTACGGTCAACATAGACACTAAAGTTAAAGAACGATTATCATTTGAAATTAATATTGTGCAGAGCTTAAATTACTGCTATTTATCTAAAATATAACACAAGTACTAAACTTAATATTTTGTAAACAAATTTCACAAACTTGTAATTTTATAAACGCAATGCTTCGATCATTGGCTGTTAAAAAGACACCGCCCAGTTCTTTCTGGAGCCAATAGACCCAGGAGGCGGGCTGTACTCTCGCACGTACATTTTCATCTTCTTCTCTCGTTCTTGTTCAGCAAAATGTACGCAATAATGATTTTTGAAAAAAGAAGTAAAAGTATTCGGAAATTTATAACTTTTGTATAACATTTCCTATACCTTAATATTTTCGACTGAGCAAAACTACATAGAAATAATTCTTAAAAACTTAACTTTATGCTATACTGACGCTATGTGGAAAGTATTTGATTTTTTATTTATTTATAGGATACAATTCTAGGTGGAAAGTATCTGATTGTTTTGTTATCTATAGTGTATAGTTTGACATAAAAAATGGGCCCAAAAAAATAATAATACATTTTAATGGTTCTTACTGGAAAGGTGAAAAATGTGTAAAAGAGATCTTAGATCAAGCAGAAATAGCACTCGGTTAGTGAATAAACTGTAAGGTGGTGAATGACACTCGAAAAATAACAGTATTTATTAAATTAGTGAGAATACATCTTTCACGATGTTCTGAATTATGAATGTTTTACAAATATAAGGTAAGATTCTCCGTATTGAAAGCCATATTTTGTGTCATGAAGCTGACATCCAGGTAGGGTTTCTATAGGTATTGTAACGACAGCGGAGGTCGCGTGACGCTAGTAACACGTCATGCCCTTCTAGAAAATACATTTCCCTTCTTGAAGCCTCGAGTGGTTACTAGATGTACGGTATTCTTGCATATAAGACCGCCAAGACCTGCAGACAGAGAGAGACTGACAATTGAGTCGAGCACGTGAGTCGTTCATGGTGAATTATAGCGTTTATTTAAGCTATAGCATGACCGTGGAAATTAAGTGTATTGCAAAGTTGTATTCAGAAAGAATAAACCAATTTTATTTAAGAAGGGATTTGTATCGCTAAAGTTTCTTCAGAAAGAATTTTTAAAGAAAATTAACTAACGACAGAGAGTAACAAATTGGTGTCAGAAGTGGGATAAAAAAAAAGAAGATGGAAACGAGAAGCGGCAAATCAAACTATAGCTTAGCAAGAAGAACGGGAAAACAAGAAGAGAGATTACAGCAGTTGTTGGAGGAAAAAGAAAAGAAACAAGAAGAACGAGAAAATAAACAAGAAAAGAAA
>NW_013666652.1:320042-322173 GCF_000517525.1 Limulus polyphemus | reverse complement strand
TGGAGGAAAAAGAAAAAAATAAGGAGAGAGACAACAGCTGTGCCAAGAAAACCTGCAACAGTGGCAGCTCGAACAGCAAAAGAAACAAGAAGAGAGACTACAGCATGGTTGGAGGAAAAAGAAAAAAATAAGGAGAGAGACAACAGCTGTGCCAAGAAAACCTGCAACAGTGGCAGCTCGAACAGCAAAATAAACAAGAAGAGAGATTACAGCAGTTGTTGGAGGAAAAAGAAAAAAATAAGGAGAGAGACAACAGCTGT
Organism: Limulus polyphemus; assembly: GCF_000517525.1. Classification (NCBI taxonomy): domain Eukaryota; kingdom Metazoa; phylum Arthropoda; class Merostomata; order Xiphosura; family Limulidae; genus Limulus; species Limulus polyphemus. The sequence continues at coordinate 321,913 of NW_013666652.1, read as the reverse complement.
GGCAAGAAAACCTGCAACAGTGGCAGCTCGAACAGCAAAATAAACAAGAAGAGAGATTACAGCAGTTGTTGGAGGAAAAAGAAAAGAAACAAGAAGAACGAGAAAGAAACGAGAAGAGAGATTACAGCAGTGGCAAGAAAACCTGCAACAGTGGCAGCTCGAACAGCAAAATAAACAAGAAGAGAGATTACAGCAGTTGTTAGAGGAAAAAGAAAAGAAACGAGAAGAGCGAGAAAAGAAACAAGAAGAGAGGTTGGAGGAGAAAGAAAAGAAACAAGGAGAGAGATTACAGCAGTGGCAATTAGAACAAAAAGGAAACATGAAGAAAGTCTCCAACAGTTGCAGGAAAGTCAACAGCAACTACAGGAAAGTCAACAACAGTGGCAAGAAGTACAAATGGATAACATTAGTAAATTTCAAAGCGAATTAAGTACATTAAAGGATGATTTATTGTCTTTTACGCAAGGAGGATACATTAACCATCGACTTAATCAGCCCCAGACTCGACAAGTCCCTTCCAGACCCCGCAGCTAAACCCTAATGCAGACATCTTCAGTCCTGTTAGAAGTCACATCACAGATATGAATGTCAGTAATAGGGGTGATCCAGTACGAAGGAAGCCACAGGAATTCGATGAGAAGGCACCGTGGGAAGCATATAGAGCACAATTTGAGCTACTGGCAGAGATGAATGGATGGACAGACGAGCAGAAAACAGTATATCTGGCAACGAGCTTGAGGGACAACCATGGAAATACTTGGACAGTTGTCAGCAGACGACAGGCACAACTATAAAGCACTGGTAGCGGCTCTAGAACTCAGGTATGGAACCCAAAATTAGTCTGAAGTCTACAGGGCTAGGTTTAGGACGAGAGTGCTAAAGGGGAGAACCTGCAAGAGCTGGCCCAGGACTTGGAAAGTATGGCACACAAGGCCTACCCAACTGCACCACCCAATCTCCTGAAGTTGTTGCTGAGGGATCAGTTTGTAGATGCCTTGGACAGTATACATCTGAAAATACAAGTGAAGCAAGCACACCCCTCTACTATACAGGATGCAATGGCCAGAGCTCTTGAATTTGAATCCTATGTTAAGTCAAGCACAGAGGTACCAAGGTTGGTACAGTCATCAGGATTCAAGGCCAGAAAAGGGCAGCTTTCAGAGAAGTTTGAGGGACTTTGCTGGCGTTAAAGCTCACATTGTTCTAACTACAAAAAAAGAAGCAATTGAGCGAGTAATTTTCGTATTCAATTGGAAGTTTGGAATGAAAAAATTTAAACAGTAAGAATATAATGGAGTGTACGATAAAATGCAGCATACACGTTTAATAACGTTGTCACTGTAATGTTATAAAAACGCATAAACACTGCATCTTTAAAATAATAATAATGATAATAATAAAATAAAAACAAAAACATTGAGAATCTGGAACTTATTAAATTGATGGCAACAGGAAAGAGCTTATGTTATAACTTACTGTTGGGTGATCATTGAAAATGGAGAGTCTTTCTTTAATAGAGATTTTGTAACCTGTGGTTCCGGAATTGAGAATATTAAAGTTTTCTTGAAGTATGGGGTGGTTGTTATTCTCCCTGTGTAATCAGATACAAGACTCGGGTGGATTAGTTAGGTTATATCTACTTCTAGCTGAAATTTCATTGTGTTTGTATGCACGTATTTGTAGGTGACGTGTAATTTTACCAGTATGGATAGCTTAACAACTACCACAAGTACGACTCGTAAGCACATAGGAATGGGTAGTGTCTTTGGTTTTGTACCTATTTTTAATTCAAAATGTTGACGTAAATGTTAAACATAGCTGAATATGTTTAATATTTTTTGGAATTTGATATTTGATATTCTCATGAAACA
>NW_013666652.1:314207-319042 GCF_000517525.1 Limulus polyphemus | reverse complement strand
GCCCTTCACTCGCCAATTGGAAAGATGTTCTTTTTCTCCACGACAATACACATACCACATGTGGCACATTTGACGCAACACAACATTATGGAGTTGGGTTGGGAAGTTCTCCCCCACCCACCATATTCTCCAGATATGGCACCATCAGATTACCATTTTTTTTCGTTCTCTGCAACACCATCTTAATGGGAAGACGTATGCAAATGTGGAAGGTGTTAAAGAGGACATCGACATGTTTTTTTTTGTTGTTGTTCGATAAGAATGGAAACTATTTCATTTAATAAATATTTTGTTTTGATATATAAGTTGTTCGGGTTTTTCATATAAAAAAGCGACATTAATTTCTTGATGACCTAATACTTTTTTATGCAAATACATAAAAACGTAATTAATCAATACTATGACTACTGTATTTATATTCTATCATATTATAGCAATCATTTTGGTGTACTGAGGAAAATAGCAAAAACTACGCGCGTCAGAACATTAATATTGTATGATGATTCAAACAATAAAATGCAAGTTGTAAAATCAACAGTTTTTAGAGTTTAGGATTGTTTTGAGAAATACAAGAAAGGAAGAAGAAAACTGTACCAATAATTGTATTTGTGTATCTCATGCAGCCATATATTCTTATTTAGGCTTAGTTGTTTAATTTAGTTTCCAAACTCTTCTATAATTAAACACAGAACTGCATGGCTGAGACAGAAGTGGTAATTATTTTTTAACAATTAAGTTTCTCCTTAACCTCCAAAGAAGGAGTATTGTTTAATGACTTTGGTTTTTTTTATTATTTTTTAAAGGTTTGAAATACTTACGTAGAAGTTATTCCAAAGTATAGCCACTTTTGGAGATAATTAATAGATAAAATAAACATTGAATCGGCAAAAACTGTGGGTTAAAAATAACATAATGACCTCCAGACTAATGTGAAATAATAATTGTATCAAAAATTTATATATATATATATATATATATCTGCCCAATAATTATATGGACATGTTTTAAAATATATATATTTATGAATTCGTGCATCGATTAAGAATTTAAGAGATAAATGGATGAATGAATACAAAACAACTTAAAGACAGGTAGAAACCATCACACATAGACATATTTATAGCATTTAACTCACTTTATAATTTTCCTTCTTCCATAAGAGATAGATAGGAACCCTTCATTTAAGTAGATTCAACATACCTAACATTTTTCTTATTTGCAAGCTCATCCACTCAAGATAACATTGAGAAATGCTCTTTTCCTCTCGTACCATAATGACGTATAACACATCAAATCGGGAAATAGTAATTTGTCTCTTCCGTATGAAAAGCTAATATATATGATTGTGAAGAAAATGGTTCCCCATTCAACATCAGACAAGCAGTGATTTATGTTCTGCTAGAGTTTCAATGCACTTATAAAACTGTTTAGAACTAAGAAAACTGCATATAGTATTCATATATACAAGCATATACAAGCTTGCTGAGCACGATGTCGTGGGATTCGCTCACTGCTGTATAATAACAAGCTAAGAACGAACTTTTACCATAATTTTTTTGTTTTTCTACTTTGTCACATTTCCGCAGAAAACAGATTAGTCACTGCTTGCCTGGCACCCATTCATTTTCAACTGTAAGAATGCAGTGTCTAATCAACAAATATACCTCTGCAACATTTAGAAAAGTTGTTACTTTATCGATCTAAAGTAATCATGCGAAACAATTTATAAAACATTGAAAGTTGTTTAAACATTACTTTTCATTATTGCATGATTAGAACTTTCAGTTCTCACCAAGTTTTGACTGAGGAAATGTATTTGAGTAACGGTATGAGATTAAATTGTAAAATAATACATTTAAGACTATAGCTCTCGACATTTATTTCAAGGAATCCACCTGTATAACAACGTCTACCAGGATAGTTTTTCATTCTGAAATTCTCAAATACTCGTTAAATTGCAATTTAGTTTATCAATATAGAAAATTAATTTGTCCCTTTCACTTGTTGTTATAAATACTTATCTTCTATGTATGTAGTTTTCATACGATGAAATTATTGAACAGTATTAACAATTGTACTTTGATATTTTTCAATTACACAGTTGTTTGTTTGTTTTTCCGTGCTAGAGATAAGGTATATAGTAATATCTGTTTTTGCTAATGCTCGTGCTCTCTTTATATTCGGTGAAATCAATGTCAATCATTAAGTTGATATATATATATAATCCTACAAGTATGTTATAAAACTTAGTTCCTTCAATTAAACAAGAGGTGATTATTTCTTTCTGTTTGTGTATTCATTAAAGTTATCCACTTTACTTGTGAAAATCCACTGTAAACTACTAGCATATAGTACAAATTTGGCATTTTTCTCTTATTCTCTGTGTATTCTTTTAAAGGTTCATCAATGCAAGAAGAAGGATCGTCCAACCAATGATCGATCATTCCAATAGAGCAGGTGTAGTGTGAGTGATATTATTTACAGCTACAGGAAGATTTATACTATAATGAACAGTTTATGATACTAAGCAATCTCGATATAACAATTCCTCCCTGCCTCCCGAAAGCACTGTAATGCCTGAACACCGGTTAGAAGTACATATATATAATGTTTCTGCGCCACCTGTAGGGAATCAAACTTTTTTCTTTCCTTTACACTGACGCAGAAAGCATCTTCGAAGAAAACTTGATTTCATTCAAATAACAAAGAAACATCATATATATGCTACTATCTACTTAGAGATTTAAGAATGCAAAATTTTAAAAACACCAAAAAATCATTAAAAAGTAACAAAAAGTATAAAAAATAACTATAATTCATAAAAAATGAAACTCTTTAAAAATCGCTTTCATTGCCCTATCCAATTTTGTCTCTCATCATTACCAGGGTTGGTCAAACTTTTAAAACCATCAAATTCAATGATACGAGTCTTTTCTATATTTCCACTATCTTCCATTCCTTTACAAACAAGGAAAAGATCCTATATTATATTCATTGCCTTAATATCTTTCTCATTTATCTTTTTATTAAATCGAACAGGTAAAATACTTGGAATTTGTTTCAGTTGTCATCCATAGTTTGCTAAAACTATGCATTGCCCTTAGTCTTTTCATCTTACAAAAATTAGGTCTATATTTATAAATAGGTATTTAAATAAATGGAAGCACTATAAAAGTTAAACGCTATTGGTACACTTCAATATAATATCGCAACTCGTAAGTTGAGTGAGCTAGAAGATATAGTAAAATACTCTATCTCTGAATTAAAAATCATTAAACCACAGCATGTTGATAGAGTGTAGCAATGGTAATGGATGACAACTGAGACGAATTCCAAGTATTTTTACCTGTTCGATTTAATAAAAAGATAACTGAAAAAGATATTAAGGCAATGAATATAATATAGGATTGTTTGTTTGTTTGTTTTGGAATTTCGCGCAAAGCTACACGAGGGCTATCTGCGCTAGCCGTCCCTAATTTAGCAGTGTAAGACTAGAGGGAAGGCAGCTAGTCATCACCACCCACCGCTATAATATAGGATATTTTCTTTGTTTGTTTGTAAAGGAATGAAGGATTATGGAACTAGTAAAAGAACTCATATCATTGAATTTTGTGTTTTTATAATTTTGACTCCCCCCCTCATGATTCTTAAAGATTTTAGCTATTTTGTGATACTTTTTGGTTACTTTAACGATATTTGGTGTTTTAAAAATTGTTCATTTTTGACCTCTATATGATGTTTCTGTGTTATTTGGAGTGAATCGAGTTTGTTGTTTTTCGAAGATGCTTTCTACATCAGTGGAAAGAGGGGAAAATGGTTTGATTCCTACAGGTGGTGTAGACATATTATATATATATATATATATATACTGCTACTATAGAATAATATACTTAGATAAATATGCAGCAGTTAAAACAATAATACATTTTAAATGTGCATGCATGATGGATATTGGAGAAGTTTATCTGTGATTTGACTGAACCTTAATTACCTAAACAACAGGCAGAGCCAAGAAGATGATCACTGGGGTACTTGACGCCTTTGTAGTAGGCTTAGGTTTATCTAAGACTTATTAAGTGATGATAATAGAACAAAAAGGGCAGGAGTCTCAGCTGAACGTTTGCTAATGAATGTGTGTATGGCATTACACTGTCACTTTTATTAGATTGGAACCTTATCCACCATTCAGTCAGTGCAGGTGACTTTCCAGGCCCACATTAAATGCTAACGTTGAAAGCATATAGTTGATATGATGTTTATGTGTAGAGCTTTTTAGCATTGAGTTTTTGTGAATTTGTTTTCCTGTTACACTAAATAACTTTTCGTAACTTCCTGCATAGAGTTCAGCAAAAAAAAAACTGGTTGTAAAGATCTGTTTTCCATCCACTTTGATTACAACGACTTGATACTGTAATGTTTGAAATTGTACGGATTTTTCTTCCAAGATCCATTAAATACATCATTATCAAGACATCATCATCAACAAGTCATGTACGTACTTGACATCAAACGCATTTTTGACTGATGCTTGTAAGTTTCCCTGGGAAATTGAAAAGAATTTGCACATTATATACTTCAAAGGATATTTAGCTGTTTCTTATATAAATGCTTTAGCATGCGACGGAACGACTGATGGGCTAGGTAGAAACGTGTTGTAGCACAATTTTGAATCCCAATTCATCGTTTGACATAACACAAACCAAATCTTTTTTTTTATCGTAGGAATTTTAATCTCACACCATTAGTAAAGAACTTGTTTTATAAAAAGATATCTAAATGTAGACAACCTATCATGTCGACCGTTTTACTACCACATGTATCTACACTGAGTGGTC
>NW_013666652.1:270538-313207 GCF_000517525.1 Limulus polyphemus | reverse complement strand
TTTTGGAAGATCGTATTGTTCTCAGACGAATCAAGATTCGCTCCATTTTTGGACAGTGGAAGGATATGGGTCTGAAGAATACCTCACCAAGAGTTTTGGCTCAACAGATTGCAGCCAACTGTGAAGCATGGTGGTTTCAGCGTGATGGTTTGGGGAGCTATTTGGGTTGATGGGAGATCGAGCTTAGTGGAGTGCATTGGCAACATACATTTTGCGAAATACGTCGAAATATTGGAGGAAGGACTCTTGCCACTTTATTCCTCAGGTTTCGTGGACAAGAACACAACGTTGTTCCAGGGAGATGGAGCACCGTGTCACACCTCTATAAACACCCAAAAGTGGCAAGGAAGAAAATGGTATCCAGAAGTTGCCCTGGTCGAGCCAATCTCCTGGCATGAACCCCATCGAAAACCTCTGGCCCATACTCGACTGGCAAGACAAGAAACAACCAAAAAAAAAACAACTTCGAAGAGCGATCTACTCCAAGTTTTGAAGCAAGAGTGGACAAAAGTCCCACAATCTAAAATTGACGAGATGATTCTCACGATGCCCCAAAGGATCAACGAAGGCCAGGAAGCGAAAGGAAGATCTACTAGATATTAATTAAATTATAAATATATCAATTCATGTGAATATGACTGAAAAATTTGTTTATTTTTTCTGAAAAGGTGGTGTCTATTTACTTGTGACCACGCTGTGTATATCAGTCTTTGATTATGTCATTCTCACCATCGTTAAAATCAAGATATTCAAAAGTACCCACCTTATCTTTTATCCACATAGATTATATCAAATGACTTCTCTTAGCTTCTCCATTATAACACAGTAAACTTTCTATGTAGGACTTATATGCATACAGATTGTGAGACGAGGAAATGAACTTGTCATTCAGATGTACATTCACTTGAGAAAATAGAAAATGAAGCAGCAGGTTGACATGAACAAAGTTATCTTCATCCTTTTTTTTTTTTTGTAAATCCCATCAGGCTTGACAATCTTTGCTTTTACATGAAGATATGTTCGTGCGAGATTTAAATATTCATATCCTGATACCGATACAGAAAATAGATGTGTCCTCTGTTGGTCATTGAAGATAGAGGATAATATTCGGTTCACTGGCCCTCCTCAATGATGGTTTGTGTGGAGGGAAGAGAAAATAAGCCTAGCTCAGACTTTATACATTAACAGTACCTTTCATGTAGCATAAAAGTCATGATTACTTGTCAAAAAAAGTGTAGAGTCGATGTTCTTTGTCTCTTAGTTTTTCTAAACATGAGACCTTTCTGTTTCTTCTTTTTATTACATAAAGCATCTCAACCCAGATTCTGATCTCCATGAATTATTCAAAGTTTTCCAGCATCAACAAAATATTTTCCTTGTACGACATCTGATGCTAAATTCATGCCTGACTGAACAGCTAATGCTGTTTTTCAGGAATGGTATAGCTTAATGAAACAAGTTACTCAACATGTCTCCCAATCTGTGTCCCCTTTGCCATTCACTACCAGACTAAAGTAAATCGTTTCCCACTTGGTAATCTTAATAATAAAGTTATTGATAACATGAAATTCTCATGTTTACGAAGATGAGGCATTATGATCACTCTTCCTTGTTCAAATGAGATAGGTCGTCCAATGTTGTCCTTTATATCAACCTCTATGGTCAGAAATTGTTGCTTTGAAACGGGTTTGTATTGAGGATTTGTAAATGTTTCATTTGATCATGTCTCCATCCTGACCTTTAGCTTGTATGATTCATATCGGCAGTCTACATCCATCACCAACAATACTAGGTTCCACAGTATATGAGTGCTTATAGAGCGAATGAAGTCCACCATGCATGTTAACAGTATATGAAACTATAGTGGGCTATGTTATCATGAAATTATCAAATCCAAGTACTACTGATAGTTCAGGATCGAGTGTTATAGAGACTTCATAATTTACATTCACGCTTACTTTTCGGGTGAACGAATCATAAGTAAACATAAGTTCATTGTCAGTTTTAGGAAGTGTATCTTCTACTTGGTTTAAGATTCTAATAAAATATTTGGATTCTTTGTAATGACCTGGTCTAATATAATTTATTATGGTGGCAGAGTGAGACCCTGAAAAGTAATATAACGATCCTGTACCATCAGGCATGCTATGCGGATACTGTAATTCGACCTAGGCTACTTCCCACGAACCTTCAAGGTTGATAGATCTCGGAAGATGAATGATATAGTTCGTCACAGTATTATTAGCAAAATGATTCATAGAATTGTTACTAGATAATGTCACATACAACTGATCCGTGTTGAATAACGAGAAATAATTATATATATCACTTTATGATGGCAGGTGATTCAGATCTGTTTGAGGGATCCAGCTATTAAATTTATCAGTATATCCTTGCCATTTTACAAACCTTTGTTTGTTTTAATTCCTTCCTCGTTCACGTAATATTTCTTCTATAGTGTAGACGTTATTGAGAGAATTTATAACTTTGTAATTCAGATTCATAAAATATTCCATTTAATTTTTCTCCGAGATAGTCTTGCAGTTTATACACTGGTAGATTTCCCTCTGTTCTCTCGTAAATATTTTATCTGTCCATCCAGTCATATAACCTTTGTTAAATTGATGCTTTACTTTACTATTACGTACTTGATCGTCTACTTTGAACTGATATGTTACTTTACTATGTAAATGTTGGAAAGTGTTTTCTACACCACAGACTGACTAGAGTGATTAACATCTACTGATCTCATTTTAATGCTGTGATGATACGATTGATTATAGGCATTGACCAGGTGTTTCAAAACAGTGATATATTTATATGTTCCATGATCAGTAAAGTAGTGCCGCTACACGTGTCTGGACCTCAGGGGAGGGATGGTAGGAGTAGAAACAGTGATGTCACTAGAGAGAATTACATCATAGTTCTAAGAATTGGAACCAGAGTGCACTGGCGACATGCAATTTTGTCATCAGAGAGTGCGTTGCTAGGTTGCCTGTCATAGCCGCGTAGCAATGCATCCTCTCTGGTGAGATCACTGCATGGCACCAGCGCCTTCTGGTTCCACTTCGTTGAACTATGATGTAACCGTCTCTGGTAGATCATTATCTCTACCCCTTCCCTCTCTCCCCGGAGGTCGACACACGTGTAGCGGCCTTTGGCGGTGCATCGGAAGTAACCACCTAATTACTTACCTGAGAGTTAAGAACGTGTGGATGATCAGATCTTTTAAAACGTGCATGGTCTGCTAGATGTAGTATCAATAGAACACCATAACTCGACAACGTTAATAAGAAATATCAATTCGTGTCTATTTTTCAACAGTTTCTTATTATTCAAAAACCCGATATCATAGTTATGAACTTTGGATGTTTTCTCTGAAACAAATAAATAAATAAAAAAGTAATATAATTGTTTTATTCAATAATTTGAACTGAACAGCTCTTCTATTTGAAAGACAGGATACATAAAGTCTGTCCATTCGGATTTTGCATTTGAAAATATAAGTCAAGTAAAAACAGCAAGGGACTTTCAGAAAGAGGGATCTTGAGCAAAGCATAAACAAATCCATATTAAAAGATCACGATCCTACATTCAAATATCAAGTTATCAGAGATACATGTATAAATTCAGAATTATTATCAAGAAATATACACATTAGACCAAATATACCTATATTTACTGTATCCATTATGTGTTCCAATTTTCATTAGTTACTAAATCATATTTTCTTTAAACATAGTCGCCTAAATAAGTGTGCTCACAAGTTTCTTACCAAATTTTCATTTGCTTGAACACACCAAAATCAAAATAAGAGTTATTTAATAGGTAAAGCCGAGCGAAGATAACTGATTAGTGTGCCGGACTATGAAGCTTAGATTCTGTAGTTTGCGTCCCGTTACCGATCCCCTAAAAATCACGCTCTGAACTCTGGGGCCATGGATTAAGTCCCACTATTCGGTCAGACAAAAGTAGATCAAGAGTTGGTAATGACTGCTGGGTGCCTTCCGTCTAGTCCATTACTTCAAAATTAGGGATGGCTAACGCAGATAATTATCTTGTAGCTTTTCGTGAACTCAAACAAACAAGCAATAGTTTTGCTTTATAGTAGTAAGTTAGAAAAGTATTTAAACTTGGCTAGTTATTTATTAAGAGTTTCTCATTTACATTCATTTCGTGCAAGTTTATAAGAAAAACATATTCTTGTGTTGTTTTAGATTAATATTGTTAAAAAATGACGATAAAACAAAATAGAATGATTTGGAAAGAACATATAAATCATAAACAAAGTTCAGGTGTAACAAAGTATATGCAAATATTTCATGTGAAAACGACTTCACAAGAATCAACTGATCGTTAACAGATGTAACAGGTTCTTCTTGGCTTTTAAAAATTATCAATTAAATTGTTTCTATATAGTCAACAAGGAGTCTGTGTGTTATCTTTCATGATTATTTAAGAATAATTCAAATAAATGTTAGAAAACCTAAAAAAAAAGAAGCAAGATATCTTCATGTAATGAGTTAACAATAAGCCACAAATAACTTTTAAAAACTTAACAGAGTAAATAATGAGTCTCTTGCAAGTTAAGATATATTATTATTACAGAACAACAAGTTTCAATACTTTCCATATAAACTTCTTGTTCTGCAATAGTGGATCTTCACTTTACATGATATTGTGTATTTACCTACTATTAGTCTGATGATAATTTCCCCTAAAGGGGGCCGACGGTCGCTAGGAGGAGTTACTTGTTTAAACCACTCCCACCAATATACAGTTGTGTGTCGACTGTCAGTCAGCCAGTAGATACTAAAATGACGCCACATAAAGGACGCTTAACGTTGCAATTTGTACTATCTAAACGTCAGTAAAACATGTGTATATCATAGCTCACGAGAAGAATTGTGCACTCTGTAGGCTATGATACAGCACGACATACGTACTTCAAAAGCAAGAAATAAAAATATTTATTACTCTTTATTTTGGTTTTATTTACTCTTGAAAAAGGGAGATTTATATCTCTAAGTCAAGGAGTTTTAATAAGTTCGTTGACACATAAGAGTCATAGCATAAAAATCCAAATTTTATTTTTCTAAGAAAACCATTATGTTATAGGGTTGGAATTTTATATGAATTATTGGAGGGCCATTTTGCTAAAATTACAAATAATATAATTTATTTTCAATATTTTGATTTGAGTTCGAATTCTTTGATGCTATAAACTGTTCAAAATATCTTTGGGGAATTTAGTTAACCACAATATTTCTAATTGAAGAATATTTTTTCATAATTTTTGCTAGAAACTCTTTAAAAGCTTGGTGTGTAATTGTACTTCACGTTTGTTTGTTTGTTTTGAATTTCGCGCAAAGCTACATGAGGGCTATCTGCGCTAGCCGTCCCTAATTTAGCAGTGTAAGACTAGAGGGAAGGCAGCTAGTCACCACCACCCACCGCCAACTCTTGGGCTACTCTTTTACCAACAAATTGATCGTCACATTATAACGCCCCTCACGGTGAAAGGTCGAGCATGTTTGGTGGGACGGGGATTCGAACCAGCGGCCCGCATATTGCGAGACAAGCGCCCTAACCACCTGCCCATGCCAGGCCACGATAGTTATTGAAGGATATTGTTATTGATTTTGAAATGTACTTTTGGAATATTGTATTTGCTGTATTTTTTTTTATTTTTTTTTGCGGTGGGGAGGGGGTTAGGATTTTTATTTGTGGTTCTTTTCCTGGTTTCATTATTATTGATTTATTAATATTTATGATTAATTGTTTATTAATATTGATGTGAATAAGTGTTGTTATTGTGAATAAATTGATTTTTGTTGTTGAACCCTGATTGTAACAGTGTGTTCATTTTATACTGTTACAAAACATCATAGTTAATTGAAGAATTTGGTACTGCCATCATAATAATTTTGACTCCAAGCCTAACTTCAACAGGGAATTCACAAAACATACAAGTATATTATTGAGTCTTTAAAATACGATGCTACAAGCCACGAGTAATGGAAGATGGAAGAATTGAGAGGCCTCTTGAACTAGATGATGTTGGTATCATTAGAGATGGAGAGCCCACTATTACTAATCTCTCCTTGACAATATGATTACAGTTACATTGCGAGTCTGTAACATGTACTTCCATAACAATTTGATTGGAGCACAGGAGTTGTTTTGAGGTAATTGCAAAAACTACATTTACAACATTAACTCAGAGAATAATAAATAATTCACACCTTTATGGGAATTGGATATTTCTGCCACAGATCTATATTATGTATTATTAACCCTTACCATAATCATGATTTCTAAATGACTTAACTAAAATTCATAATAATTACACTCCTCTAGCCTAATCTAGTTCACATCGTTACAGTTGTGGTTCAAGGTACTGATGATATAAATAGCCTCGACCATTGCTATGTCTGTCGAACCCAAGTCGGCCTTTTGAGCCCTGGTTGTAGGTAAAAGGCCTTGTGGGAACCAAATATAGCAGATATAATGTGGCTGACATATTAAAACGTTCGTCTTTGCTTTCACTCATAAGTTATGAGAATTGCTAATGCAGTTTTCTCCCGTTGACGCTGTTGTTGCTTAAACTGCTTTGGATACAAAAAGTCTAGATTGGTGGTTTGTGAGCTCTTCTAAATGATAGTACACTTATTTTAAGTAAAAACAATAACAAATAATTAGTGTTAAAAACAAATATATAAATAGCATTGTGTTATTAATCCTTACAGTAATTCTGATTTTTAAATTTTTAATAATCACACTTGATTACGGAAATAGCACCTAGCCCACAATGTCTGTAGTATCCCAGCTGAACACTGATATTAAGTGAAAACCCTCGACCGCACGCGGTATAGCAGAGATGGTGTGGTTATCATATGATTATGTATTATTTATTTTTATTTATCATTTGTTGCTTTCCTTCAAGTTTTTAGAATTACTTGTTTGATTTTCTTCCATTGATGCTAAGGTTACTTGAGTCGCTTCGAATACAAGAATACTAGTTCGCTGTTTCTCTGGATCTTCTGAATGATAGTAAATTCAAGTAAAAATAATAATTATGAATGATCAGTTTAAAATATAATTAAATAAATAATTGTGTTATCAGTCCTTATCGTAATTATAATTTATAAAAGACTTAAATAAAATTTATAATAATTACACCTCACTTACTTAATCTAGCTCATACCATTACGATTGTTCACGCAGTTGACGAACAAATACTGCTCAGAACACGGGATACGACAGACATAGCTCACAATACCAGGGATCACGAGGCCGGCTGTGGTCTAAGCAGTATTTATTCATCAACTGCGTGAACATCGGGGATACGACAGACATAGCTACAATACCAGAGATCATGAGGCCGGTTGCGAAAGACCTCGTAAACACATGTAGTGTGGTTGACATATTACATATCCTTCTTTCCATTCACTCATAAGATCTTAGAATTACTAATATGGTTTTCTTCCATAGACGTTGAGGTTCCTTGACTTGTTCCGGATACAAGGAGAGTAGCTTGCTGGTTTGCCAAATCTTCTGAATGATAGTAAAATTAATTCAAGTAAAGTAACAATTGGGACTAAATAAATAAAAAAGTAATATTGTGTTATTAATCCTTACAAAAATTCTGACTTTTAAGGGACTTAGATAAAGGCTTAACATGGCCTGGTGTTTAGGGCACTACACCTGAAAACAGAGAGTGATTGGATCCAAATCCGTCATTGAACATGTTTGGTCTTTCAGCTATGGGAACATTATAAAATGACTGCCAATCCCACTATATGTTGAGTAGCCCAATAGTTGATTTTGGGGGTGTTGAGTAACTGCCTTTCCTCTAGTCTATAACCTCAAAATTATGGATGAATAGTGCATATAGCCCTCAAATAGCTTTGCACAAAGTTCAATAAATAAATAAAATTAAATAATAGGTTGAACAGTTGCCAAGTTTTTTTTTATATTTAAAGAAGGATGACGTTTTGAGCTAGTGCTTACAACCAACTTGTAATCTGTATGATCTTACGAGGAGTGCTAGCTCGAAACGTCATCCTATGCGGTTTTAACTATATTTGTCTTTTCAAGAAATAAACAGACAAATAAAAAATTATAATAATTACAATTCTCTTTCTTAATTAATCTATTTCATAACCATTACTGTTGTTGTTCATGCAGTTGATGAAACAAATAGTCCCTAGATCACTGCGGTGCCTGTCATATCTTAGTAGTCCCTAAATCACTGCGGTGCCTGTCGTATCTTAGCTGATTTGATGACCCCTTGTATTATACAGGAGGTCTCGTAGGCACAGGATATGGCAAATATAGTGTGACTGACATATTACATACTCTTCTTTCTTTACACTTAGACGTTCTTAGAGCCACTAATGCAGTTTTCTACAATCTAATGTTTTGGTTGCTTAACCAGCTCAGAATGCAAAAATACTAACTTGCTGGTTAATAAAGGTAATCCAAGGAAACATTGTACTGAAAATTATTGCATTAAAAATATATAAATCAATAAAGTTCAATTATTAATTTATACAGTAATTCTGATCAGCAAATGAGTTAAATAGACCTGATGAAAATTACACTTTCACTTAATCTAGCTCACACCATAACTCATTATTCTACCCGTCTGTTTGAATTCTTTACTCTGCAAATGTTCTCCTATCGTTACTCTCATCTGTCAGTAGTTAGTGCGATTGTTCAGCAGCAGAAGATGCCGCCTGAGGGTTGCATAATTGTTACGTAATAGACACCAGAGGGCGATGACGTCCACGAAGTGGCACTACAAAGTGTGTTGCTAAGATTATGGTTTCCTGAAGTGACACAAGAGGATGCTGCTGTCTCCGGGATAGGTGATATCACAGGGCTTGTTACTATAGACAGATGGTTTTACTAAGCATATTGTGTGTGTTTCACAAAGGTAGATGGTGTTTTTATAGACTGACAATGTTACTGTACTTTTGTAGGATTGCATACAGATTTCAATTTATCTCAACATATGTTTGTAGTTTTCATTTATATAATTGCATACGTTTTATATGGGCAGATTGTGTTACTAGGTGGATCGTATTACTAAGGTTCTATAGGCAGATTATATTACTCGGCAAATTGTGTTACTGAGATTAGTACTGCTATGGCGGATGGTATTTCTATAAGTATAATAATTTTTTTAATCTAAAAAGACAAGTAGGGATCAATATATACTTACCTAGCTATAGTAATATAGAAAGTTTCAATGCTACAAACAGTACTGAAACAAGAATGTTAAGACTACAAAAATGTAGTTATTTAAAACTTAAGAGTGGCTCAGTTTTCGCATTTTTGACTTTCTTGTTTCAAAATCATTGCGTTTACTTCTTTCTTGTATATCAATATATACTTACCTAGCTATAGTAATATAGAAAGTTTTAATGCTACAAACAGTACTGAAACAAGAATGTTAAGACTACAAAAATTTAGTTATTTAAAACTTAAAGTGGCTCAGTTTTCGCATTTTTGACTTTCTTGTTTCAAAATCATTGCGTTTACTTCTTTCTTGTATAGATATTCTGTGATGAAGAGACTAGTAACATGCAGACTTCCCAAGGGGTCAAACATACATCTAACAAGAAAAAGGTAAGTTTTCAACACTTATTCAGAATTAATTATTCACTTATTGATTTCATTTCCTTTACAGAATTATATTAATTAATATATTTTATCGATGTCTACACTTATACAGATACTCATTTAACAGGTGTCTGTTAAAAAGTCTCCACAAAGAAGATAGAGAATTTATTGTTAAAAAACAACAAGGAATAAGAGAGTTAAAAAGTACAATGCAATTGCTACAACATACAACAGATTATTTAATCCTAAATCAGCCACTTACATATATCATGAACTTTCTCAATCAGAATATTCAAACCATAATGGATGAAACAATAAGTCATTTAAACAAGAGATAAAGTTAAGGGTTGTATTTATTCTAATCTTTTGGATAAACCAAACACTTGTTTACAAAATAAGGAACTGTTTTCACCTGATATGATCTTAATCAACATCGTAAAAGTCCATCAGAGTAAAAAGGGCATACCATCATACGAGTCTTTCAAAACTGAGGTTATTATCGTGTTTGACTTGAAAAGTTATCAGTTATTTCTATAAAGAATAATGGTGACCTTTGCTGTGCTAAGGCTACAATAATAGCCTTAGCATCCGTCAGAAAAGATCCCAAATATAAATATATTAGTCATCAGCAAAGATCACTACTTACACTTTTTCTTCACAACAGAGTATGGAAACTTTATTTAATTCAAAAACATGCTTAACTATCATGGACGTTTTTCAAATTTGGTACACTGACAGACCTTTACAACTTACAGTTAGGTGAAAAATGTGGTCTAAATATGTCACAAGTGCAAGGCTATTCAACAAAAAACGCTCATGTTTGATCAAAATTTTGTGCACGCCTACCTAGAAAGTCTCATTAGCTATTGGTCTGAAATTTTTACAACAGGTTAAAGATAGAAAATTTTAGTTTTTTGTCATTCGGATTAAAGATGGCTGATTTAGAGTAGCAAAACTATAGGGTGAAAGAACGTGCAGATACATAAGTATTGGTTAGGCCAAGCAAACTAGATTAGCAGTTTCTATCGCAAGTTTTCAAAAGAATCATACCGATGGATGGTTATTATTTATTATTCCTTGCCAACTTTTTAGCAAAAATTTGTTAAATTCTATGGAATTCTCCTAATCAAAAAGCAGCATTTAGCATCACATCATATTGGCTTAAACAATTAGCGTAAATAATGACGCTTGATATGGCTGTACCTAGTACATGTAGGTGGTGACAAGACATTTTCATGGTGTTACTTTAAAGGAAATTATTAATAGTTTTAAAGAGGAAAAACTACCACAATATATTTGAAAGAATCTGGTTGATTTTTTAAACCATAGGTCTGTTCCAAATAATAGGGATGCAATTCTAAGGCTAATGTTGGTTACTATTGAGTGTCAGTTTCTTACTTATTGTGGTTTGTTGGTGTGTATTGACAAGAAGTCATGATATCTAATAAAAACTGTACATCAGAATGTATACATGATAAAATGATTTATTGAAATACAGTATGGAAACAAAATTTCAGGTTAGCCTACTAATTTTAATGGCTTATGTTTTCTTTGTATTTTTAAAGGAAACACTGTAGAGGTCAAGATGTAATAAATCTTAATGTACAACACAAAATGTTAAAAACCTTAGAGAATATGAACCTTTTATTTACTTCTTTTTAATAATTGATAAAAAAAATAGGTATATTCAAATGCTAAGAAAAAGTTTTAGGTCTTTGTTATTATTTGTTTAATTTTTTATTTATTTTATATGCCCAATGGTGATATTTTTATATGGAGATGCCTCTTTGGTGAGATATTTGTTATTCTTGTTTGAGAATATTTAAAAGTTTCTTGCCTTAAATCTACATATAAAAAAGCATTTTCAGTGTATTCTTCATGCATTAACAATATATTAGTCTCATGCCCCAGGGCTTTTGTTTTTAGTTAAAAGGGCCTATCTTCCCCAATTCTTGCAGAAATACTTATTATGATGATAGTAACACTAACACCATATTTTACAATTTCACCACAATATTAAATAATTTAATTGTTTGCATTTTTAATGTTACAAAAACAGTGAATTACCAAACATAAACTGATTCATATAACTAAGGTATAGAATAGCTTTTATATAGGTGATTTAAACAGGGTATTGTTGTTCATATAGAATAACTATTCTGTACTGAAAAGTTTAAAAGAACTAAATATCTGAAAGCAACTTACAAATAGGACACTCATTCTTCTGAGTTCACGTCAAAAAATAAATAAAGAAATTGGATGTGGTCATATTAGCACTTAATCTACAGAAAATCTCACAACATGCATGGTAAGATGTGTAAAATATTTTTAGAGTACATCCCTTTGATTACACTTATTACTAAAAACAATGATTCAGTTTTGTTACTACTACCTGTGGGTGATTATAACTTTTTTGTGTCATCATGTAGAGTGAATAGGTAATTTATAAGGTACATTATCTTTGAACAATTATGCCGAGATGGTTCATTAGTAGTTTTACAGAAGGTTAAGTGTATTTGGATTGGAATGTCCCTAAATATTTTACTGTGGGAATTTTTCTGCATTTATGGGGAACAATGAAAGCTTCCCTTTTTTGTAACATGTTTCTCAATACTACATGTTTTAAAAATCTTACTGTATGAATATTTCTCTTTGGAAAAAAGATTTAATACCTATCCAGACACAAACCCTAACATTGTACAGTCACACAGTAAAAAATCTCCTGTGAAATAAATACATATAGAGGCTAAACATATTGTCCATGGTGCCACAACTTCACAATTACAGTATCACATCACTGTTTTAGTACATACAAATTACTGAAATAAAGTGCAGATATCAAAACATTATTCAAAAACTGTATGTGTCCATATAAACCTGTGGAGTTATTACTTTTATGTTTCTGAAATGTACAGTTTGCAATATCTTCTGAACTGTTCTTTATATACATCAATAACAATATTTCTTTTAATGCAAACAAGTGTGTGTGTTATGTGTGTGTATATATGTATCTTTTTTATAAATGTTCTTTTTTATGATTAAAGCTGGAATTTATTTATGAAGTATACAGTTATATATTTATGCATATCTTGAATATCACAACTAAAAAAAACATTATAAATTAAAATTACATTCAAGTGCTAATCTAGGGTGGGGGATTTTAACCCTCCTTAACTTGTTTTCAACCACAACTCACGTGTAGTTGGAAATAATCAGAAAATACAATAAAGCTATGACAAGGAAAACCATGATGATGATATAATATCAATGACTCCTTAGTTCATTGTTATGTAAATCAGACATATGATATTAAATCATGTAATCTGAAATGCAAAACATTGTTCATTCAGTATATGTTACTTACATACTGTAGTCCAACACAAGAGGAAACCAACCAATCGCAGCAAACTATTACAATTGGCTACAAAGTGTCTTCTGTGTCATTAATAGAATAAGGAATAACTTTCAAACCAAAATTAAAGTTGCTGAGACACCTGAATAAGGCAAACTCTCACAAAACATTAGTAAATGACTATTACTTGTTGATTCAGGCTCATCACTGTTATATAGGAACTGCTCTAAGACTGCATCAAATACTGGCAGATGCATCTGGATACTGTCTCCGTGTGAAATGGTGCAGAAAAAACATATAAACAAATAATCTTTTCAAAGATGATTTATGCTTCACCCTACAGACAGATTACAGGTATATATTCATTTGGACAGAAAATGGAAAAGAACATGATATTCATAGTAGTGGTATAAGAAGCAAGAACAAGCATCAGTGAATATACTGACCTGTATATCCTGAAGAACAGTACCAATAATGTCATACATTATATTGTGTTGCCAGATACTAGTGTAATTGGCCATGATTTCAAAATTAGTAGATGACAAAATACCCCTCCCATTGTACTAATCTGGTTAACCATAGAAAATTAATCAAATGGAGTGGACTGCTAACTCACTATACTTCAATACCAGTAACTCCAAGCAATAAAGATGCTCTGGAAACAGCTTTTTCCAAAAAATGACTGATGATACCTCTGGCCTCATCAACACTGTTCAAGTTTAACTATCCAGCATCAATGCCAGGCTGTATTTGCATACAAATTAACTAAGGGAGCTGATTGTCATTATAATAATGGTTTTGCCTTATCATATGTTAAATAATGTAATTTTCAGTTATTCTTTAATTGCTTGGTGCAGTTTATTAGCATTATTGCAACATTTACTATACTCAGAAGTTTTCTGTTCAGGCCTATTAACTAGGTTAAATAGGATGGGTATTGTCATCTTGTGATTCTAAAAGTAATTTTTTCTCAGAAATCTCAGTTTAAATGTGTAAATCAATGTAAGCTAACTTGATTAGTTTGTTTCTTAAGACAAACAATGTTTACTTTGTCCTCAATCTCCCAGTTTTCCATCACAAATAATATCTCCTGACTACACCAATGAACATTTTATAAACTCTATCTAAGGTTTAACCATTTTAGTTTCTAATATTTTTAAATAAACATTAAAGATACTTAAGTTTCTGATAACCTAACTTAAGGTTTCACTGTTCCTAACACTTGAATGTTAACATATAATACTTATTAAGACTTATGGTAAGATTAAGGCAATGGGATATTAATTATTTTCATGGTTTATAGGTCTAATTACTAATTAGTTACTAATATTTTATTTTATCAGTTGATATTAATTAATTAAATTTCATCCTATTTTTGTAGTTGCTAATCTGCTGTCATCTTCAGGGAAGTCCCGAGAAGGGCCATTTCTGCGATGGTAGTAGCCAACTGGGTCCCTTGATGAAAAGACTGGTGTGATATCCACTTGTCTCCTATTAAGAATTGAATCAACTAACTTATTTTAATGCTTTCAACAGAGATATTCAGGTTTTGCTGATTTTTATGCTTCAGGTATCCATTGTCAAGAAAGGTAGTAGTGATGTGTTTTCTTCCCTCTTGACATCTTCAATATTACAGTCTGGAAACTGGGCAGTCTATGATGCAAGTAATTACACTGTTGGAGCAGTGTGATTTATAGTTGAGGTATTAACCCATATTTGTGGGTTTCATGTGATACATGAACTATGTCTTAGTAATCATTGTGTCTGGGGATGGGAATTTATCTTCAATTTCATTGTGAATTGTATGTAGAATGTTGTCAAGATATAATTCATGTACCACAGGAGCTTATGCAAAACCCACAGGGTAAATATCTCAACTATAAATCAAACCACTCCAACAATATAATGACAGACTCATACAGTTACCAGGTCTTTAACCAAAATCGTATTAACTTGAGTATTATTTTTTATTCTGAAAATTGATCCCTAAAGAACAAGTGCGTAACAGAAGTAATGCAGCCTCTTTTTTTTTCTTTTTTAGTCACAAAGTGTACAAATTAGTTTTCCAATACACTTCATAAGAAAGAAAATTAGGGATAAAGGCACTTCACGAATAGCATACTACACTGTAGTTTATTGTAATTTGAGGACTTTTGCTTACTCAGTATTCAAATATTAAACATATCACTACTTTTCATAAGAACATATTTATTGACAAAATATTTCTCTTATCCTTTTTCAGTAACATTGGAATGACAGTTTTTATTTACTAATATTATTGGCTATAATTTTTTATGAGATATGACGGGTTAGTTGCTGTAATTACAGCACTTCCGATCCCAATGACTAGTTTTAAATATATGTTAACTCTCTCAACCCGGGCTCGGTCCGTGGGACTGACCTCGTAACCATTTTGTGCTTGTTATAGTTTTCAAGCTATAACTTTTAAATTAGTAAACAAATGTTAACGAAATTTGGCAGTTTATGAGTAAACATTACAATGCTTTCATATGCAAAATAATTTTTTTTATTAAGTCTTAAGGTTTGTAAAGCAATGTTTCTCTCATGATTTATTTTTTCTTTTCGCATCTTGCCTATCATCTATCATGCAAAGTAATTTTCATTTTAACATTAAAAATATGTTTATGCATCAGAAAATTTTGAAATTTCATATGCAAAATCTTTATAATGTCTGGATAGTTATCAAACATTTCTTAAGAAAGAACTTTGTATTTTATCTGTTATTTTCAGTAATTAATCTCTGTACGGGTTCGGTAAATTTGACCGATCTCACAACCACCATAAAGAATGAGGAAATAAACATAAATTATGCCTCTTTCATTCTAGAATGAACACAAACTATAACATGAAAACATAAATATTTAGATGAAATAGCTTAAATCTCATAACATTATACATTTTTATATATATATATTTTACATTGACCTTTCACCTGTGCCTGGCTAACAATACAGAAGTTACAACGACGCGGATCACATGCACTCATGTTACCTTATCAAATAACATAAAGGTGACCTTTGGTCTTTACAAAGTAACTGGCTGTGTTTTAGTCGACTAGTATCTTGTAAAATACAGTCACATTTCAATTATTATACATTAGATATGTATCTAGATTATTGCTATTTGGAAATAAGTTCATAAAGCTATTTTCCCTAAAACATAGAACAGTAAATAAAGAAGTAAAGCAAACATTTATTTTTTCTAGTTAGGACCTTTGTACTCGGTTGCTGCTTGAAGTAGGTTGCTAAGCTTTTAAAAATTTTGTACATGGAGGATATGAAACAAAATAGATTTTTTTAAGGTTTTATATATTTTTTTTTCAATAACTAAAAAAACATAAATTACTACATCAATACCATAGAATTCAACTATAATTTATCAAGCTTAGTAGCTAAGATGTATTTTACTCTAAAAAAATATGAAATTTCAAGCAGACTAAAGTCACAACCTATCTCATTGAACTCTTGATTTAAAAGAAAGAAATGATGCTAGGTAAGTTAAAAAGGCTGAGAAAACCACTAGGGGGACATTCTGAGCTTCTGATTGATTATTCATGTCATATATAGAAGTAAGTGTACATGAGGGAGCATTTCCAAAAATGGAAAGAGGTGAGTGGGGTGCCACTGTGTTTAATTTATTATGTGAGCAATATTTTAGCAAACAGAAAAGATAATACCTTCATATTTTATATTCTAGCTTGTCAATATCTGTAATTTGAGTTTCTAATTTGTATGAAACTACAGACATAGTATTTTGACTTCACAAACATCTAATTTGAACCAATCCTGTATTCAACATACCACGTGATACATAAAAATCAATGTTTATCTGTTTTTTAATACTTACTTTTAAATAACAAATTGAGTAATGAATAGTTCTAAAATTTGAATTATAATCTATAGTTTGATACCAAACTTATTGACATAAATTCATGAAATAGCAGTTCAATGAAATTTTGAATGTGAGTCAACAAACAAGATGACATGGCCTTTCACCTGTGACCCATATAGAAAAGGTTAATAGATGTCATTCATCATCTCTGGGAACTGAATTGTAAAAATTCTTGGGTTGTCAAATTATTTGTGATACACATTGTCAAAGTATCTATACTATTATTCTGCTTGTTTTATGTACAACCAAGACTGAGAACCTGCTGCATAAGCATGCATAATTAGAATGTTTCCCCAAGAAAAACCACACATACGCACTATTCACTCGACCACAAAAAGCTGCAAAGCTCAGTGATCAAGCCACTACAATTGCTGTATGAAACAAGAAGTAACAACAAAAGGGAAATGCAAATATACTTTACTAACCATTTTGTACAACAGAATATTAAAAACTTTTTAATGTTTTTAAAAAAGGTTTGACGTTAGGTCACAGAATAACATTATAAGTTTATTTATTGATCGTATTAAGTACAGTAAAGTTTAGTCCTAACTAAACAAAAGTAAAAAAAAAAAAAATGTACACAGGTTACAGTGTTGATTTATCTCTTTATCGAACTTAGGCCTAACATAAGTTACAATTTTATAAAGTACGGCCTATATACAAGTGTATTCACACATTTCGTTGTCTACGATTACAATTCCTTTGTATTGTGCTAAAAATGTTATATTTAAAGAAGTACTGTTATGATAAAGATACTAATTTGGCCAGAAATGTTTTGTGGGTCTCTGCTAGTCATGAATGAAACTGACAAGCAAGATTAAATTCCAAGTTCAAAATAAAACTTAGAAATTACCTTGACAAAAGATGCCTAGGAACACTTGATAAAGAAGATAGTAACCAAGTATAAGCAGGTAAAAAAAATTATGGACATAGCCATATTCTCTCATGTCAGCAGTCTCTCAGAAAACATACAGAGGATATGTAAACACAATAATTTAAGACGAGTATTCAGGAACCACAACACAATACCATTGAAGTTAATATACACCAACTACATAAGGAACCAGTGGAAAGTAAAAACACCATTTACAAAATCCCTTGTGAATGCAGACCAGCAAAAGTAAAAATTGAGGAGCATAATAGACATACATGACCTTGTAATATTAGTATATCTGCAATAGACCAACATGCTAGATATATACGATAAATTGATAGCACACTCAGTCAAGCTAGCCTAGAAGTCAGCAGATTCTAAACATCTCATTTAAAAATATGCAAATAAGTTAGGTGATTCAAGTCTTAATGGGAGTGACCACAGACGAGTGGATAGCACACCAGCTTTTCCATTAAAATGACCCGTCATCAAATCCAAGTCACAACCACCACAAAAACATCATTCTGGGGATTTCCACCAAGATGGTGGAAAATTAACAGCCAAAATATAAGATATAAATTAGATAGTAATAAAAAAAAGAAAAATTACCAATTAATTGATAGTTAGACTTTAGGTGATTATATAAGTTACTGACTATGGACGAGTAATTTATAGGTTTTATCAGTGGAAATGTGTAAATAAACAGCAACAAATAAATTTTCCATTTGTTTATTTTACGTTGAATTAAATACAACAGTCAATGCTAATGCAATCTACAAAAATGAGGAGTAATCAGTAAAGAAAGCTGCCTCTTGATTCCAGGGAAGAAAGGATACTGAAACCTTAAACAAGGTGTCAGATGCATCCAAGTATCACAAGAAGATAAAATAAGGTCCATTTCTACAGGTAATTGATGCAAGTGTTGTCCATTGAAACTGTTTTGGATTTTTTCCCTGACTAAAATATGTTACCAATGCATTAGGGCATTTCTCATCAAATACAAGTAATTTTAATATTAAAAGTAAGAACTATATTTTGAAATAACATTAGATCAAGTTTTTTTCCATACAAAATTTAGGAGTTGCAATTTAGGATATAATGAAAAAAAAAAAAAAATAATATATAGATAGATAGATAAATACATATTTAGTGATATATTTAAGGAAGAATTTATCCACTGGATCTAGCTGCTTGCAGTTACAATAATGGAGCTTGTGATTAAAACATTTCGTAATTAATGTGGTTCATGTCAGTGCTGCTGATAACAGTAATTATAGATTAATTCATTTTATGAGATCAACATTTAAAGTCTAGGGTGTTTTCATACTTGTTCTTCATACAATGAAAACATGTTTTACACAAATAGGTATTACAAAACTTTTCATTCATATAGCAATGCAGCATATATATACACATATATAAAAGAAATTATACTTTTTCACTAAAATCACCTTTAAATTACTATCATAGTGATTTAAAGGTGATTTTTCTCAAAAAGTCTAATTTCTTTGTTTTATCACTTTCACATTTTTTTACTTATTTATATATATATATATGTATATTTATTTATATAAAATATTGGTGACTATACAACACCTGAAAGATTTTTATATCTAAATTAGATAATCACTAAAAGAAAAAGTGCTTACTAGGAGAATTTCAGCATTATCTTCTTTAGTCTAAAGTGAAGATACGAGCTGCTATGTCATCTAGAGTCCAATCAATTCCCTCCAATAGATTCTCTCCAGTGACAGCACTGCAAGGTAAGATCTTCCAATGATGAGAACTAATACAGTCCAGCTCTAGAACCTGAAGAATAGTAAAACACCTGTTTACATATTACACAAAACTTTACTAGGATAGTCAACTTGTACAAAGAAAACTGTAATTACTCTACACGTTCTTAAATACAGGTGCAACGCCAGTAAAACTCAGATCAAGTTATTACAGATATCTCAGACAAGACTAAACTCCAAGTTTAAAACTGAAACTTAGAAATTTACCTATTAAATAACTTAATAATAAATTACACAATCCATAAAGGCAAAAACATGAGATAGTATGGTAAAGTATTGTTGGTAGACATTCTGAAAGATCTTGCTAATGAACAAGAAATATGTATAGATTACAAACAAGATACTGTGATCAAATACTATGGTAACAAACTAATGGAATGGGGTATGAAATGCAGATGCAAAAAAAGAATATGGTTAACAACAAAATCTTAAAAATTATATACAAAATGCTTTTGCACAAAATGGTAGATAGTTTCTAAAATAAATCATACATATTTGAATAATGTTTGTTGAGAGAAATTTCATCAAGTAATGAAAACTTAACATTTACTACTATACTACATCAAATCATACATAAAATGCTTTTGATATAAAAATTGCCTGGAATAATAAAGATTTAAAATCAATTTATAAACAAGTAATGAGGGTTATTCACACTTTATAAGAACAATGTTCCAGACCCTGTGCTGTCCCTGGTACTACTTTCTTTCCATTATTGATGAAGCTGAATCTGATAACCTTGATTTTAATGATTGCTGGAAACTGCAGTTTTCACTATAACAACCTTCTGTAAAAAATGGCAAAGCCAGTCTTAAATCACACATCTTAACAAGCTTCCCACATACTTTTCACTTTAACTGGGTTTTGGCTTTCAAGACCTCATTTAAGCAGGCCAAAGGCACAAATATTTTATAAGGTCTGCATCAGAGAATTGACAGGTATGTGGCACATGGGACTGCTGTGATTCCAGATCCTTCAGCCATACTTATCATGAAAACAGCTCTTGATTTCAATGTGGCTGGAAACTTATGAACTTTGGTTTGTGAGCCTTTTTTAGCTTCAGAACCTTGGTTTATTATCTTTTTAATGGTACCACAAGATATGACCAGCTTCACTGCAAGCAATGGCTTTTAAGGTTCAAGAGTTTTCATTCATAATCATAGCCTTAATTTTGCAGATGAGGGCTTTGTTCTGTATTGAGCGGGGTGTGATTTTGGAACCCAGCACTATCCTAAACACTCTGTAGTGGAAGTTTTTCAACTTCCATTGAGAACATTGAATGATCTTTTCTCCAAAATATTTTGTCCTTTGGCATCAGTTAACAATCTTGCTGGATGAATATGGTGGGATTGTGTTTAAGTGGTTTTACATCATCATTTGAGTGTGCTGACTTTCCCCCTTTGCTATACAAATATACCTCCTGAGAATAGGTTGCAATTTTTACTTTCAGCCACAAGTCTGTGTGTAGGAACATTGCACTGTCAAATGTAAAGAATTCATTTTGAGCCAAATATATAAACATTTAGCAAGTCACCTATGATGCCATGACTCGCATCTTTAACGACACACCATTATATTAGCATATGCAAGTCATTTTTAAAAAGTGTAATTAACTCCATTTAAATAATATCTGTTTCTTACATCTTTAATTTCCTCAGCAGGAAGTGCCCCTGGAAGGTCTTGCTTGTTTGCAAATACTAGTAATGTTGCTCCCACGAGCCTCTGTTGATATATTTAATAAGAAAAAATAAAAAAATAAAAATTTTATGTATGTATACAAACAACCCAAATACTTAGCATTTTAAACATTTTGGTTCTAATCTTTTCTCTGTTACAACTGGTTCTTATGAAAAATAACACACTGTTATTAACAAGCCAATAGTGCTTAGTTTTCTTTAGGTTAGTTTAGTATATTTAGCATTTTTATTATCAAAACATAGGGATAAAGTAACTAGGTATATAGAAAATCTATAATGTTCATACGAAAAACTAATTTCATATCAATTAAACTACCTTTCTGCTATGCTAACTTTAAGATTGAAACCATCTTTAGTTAATGTTATCATTATTGATCCCTACAAAAATTATTATTTTTTAAACCTTAGGTGCCAACCTCTTCAACAAGAAGTGTCTGAAGCTCACTCCTGCAGTCCTCTAACCGTCGACGATCTGCACTGTCTACAACCCAAATAAGGCCATCTGTGCTCTCAAAGTAATTCCTCCAATATGAACGGAGTGATTTTTGGCCCCCAACATCCCACATGTTCAACTTGAACCTGAAAAACAAAATGCTTGTTATAAAGAAACCTCAGAAGTAAAAAGAAATATGAAGCCCAAACTATCATTAAATTTACCACTTAGTATTGAGTTAGAATGGTATCAAGAAATTCCATACCTTACTAGAAACTTTCAGCTAGGCCAAATTAAAAAAGAAGTCTAGGCTTCTTACAGTGGTGATCTGTATGATACGTTACCTTATTTTTCATCAATTAAAAACATAAAAATTATGTTAAAAGAATGCATAAATCACTTTTGTACTCATAGATATAAAAATAAACTATTAAAGTCAACAAAATTACTTTATGCTTAAAATGGCTGCTTCAGGCTAAAATCAGAAATATATATAAATATACAACAAGTTGTTTAGAAAGCATTTTATAAAGAAACATTGATCATTATCAATTCTACACTATTATCTGTACCTTTAATTGTAAATAAAAAATTTTAAGTTTCCTTTCATTATTTCCAAAACAATAATAAATAAATATAAATATCAGTTCAAAATAAATAACATAACTTTAAAAGGCCATAACCTAGGAAAACTTACCCCCTGTGTTCCAAAGTCTTGATGTTGAATCCTAAAGTTGGAGATATAGTATTAATATCTTCTCCATTAAACTTTTTCAAGATGGTGGTCTTCCCAGCATTATCTAAACCTCTTATGATTCTAGTTAAGTATTAACTTTTCTTGCAATTTATTTAGCAAAATATTACTTTATTACTCACAAAAATATTGCAAAATTTAAAAAGTATTATTTTGCAAAATCATGAAATGCACATCTAAAATACCATTACAGAATTCACCAAATATCTAAATACTAATTCATTTTTAAAATGTTTATGTTTCAAAAGTTCTTAAAATAATCATTTTTAACTTAATACTTTGTTATTATACAATATGTAAATCATTAGTTTTATGTCATTTGACATTTGTTTCAAACCTGTAGTTTTCTTTTTATGGAAGATAAAGTAATAACTTGACTGAAAGGTCTCAGTTTTATCATTTGAACATTTTCCTACTTCCTGGTCTGACTGCTGATTATTATATTTTTTTGGATGAGAAGTGAACTTGGGCTGAATGAATTTCTTTCACCTCACCTTTTCTTAGGTTCTCATGATTTCTTCAAAGCCAATGGATTTAAACATTTGCAGAAACTGTTCTAAAATATATCATATGCTCTCTCATATATTACTTATCAACATCATTCATGATACCCTGACAATGAGTAAAACTATATATATCACAATTAAATAATCTGACAACCCAAGCACTTTTACAATCTAATGGCCAGAAACAGTTGGCTGATATTTCCAAATTGGTTATTCTACAGCTACAAGATTAAGTTCTGAAGTGCTATAATTCCAGTAACTAATCTATGATACATCATTGAAAAAAAAAAACAGCCAACAATATACGTAAATGAAAATTGTTACTAAAAAAAAATAGTAAAATAAATATTCTACGAATAAATGTTTTTTTATGAAAAATAATAAAAGCTCAAAGTCTGAAAACTGAGTAACCAAAAGGCCTCAATGATTTACAATGTAGTCTAGTATTCATGATGTTTTTATCCCTAATTTGTTTCTCTCATAAAGTGTATTGGAAAGCTAATTTTTAAACAGTTTGATTAGAAACAAACTACATTGCTTTTGTTATGCATTTGTTTGGTGGTGAACAGACTGAAAATTATAAATTAATACTCAAGTTATGTCAAATAGGTTCAAAACCTGATAACTCTCAGTGTTTGTACCAGCTTTTTAAAATTAATTTCCTTGTGAATGTTGGTTGTATCATATACTGAAGCAAAAAACCTAAAGCATATAACATTTTTTATAACACAATAAATAACAAAGAAAATAGGTCATTCATAGATTTGTAAATTTGTACAACACATACATAGATACATTTCATTATACAAAATTTCAATTTAGTATTTTAACATTATTACTTTTGAGCAAACATATGTAATAAATTATTGTAGCTTTCATTCTTTGTTGTAAATGTCATCCTCTTTCTCATATGAACTGTATCCATTCTAATATGAATCTTTCATCTTTTTGTTTCTAATACTATATTTAAGGAATAACTCATTCATAAGTAAGTTTTTATTCTCCATTTTGTCTTATTTTTTTAAGAGGATGAATTCATAGAAATCAAGAGAAATGTTACATATAGTTTGACATTTAAACAAAGACAAAGATTTTTATTTCAATTAAATATTTTTTGAAATAAGTATATACTGACTTACTGTATCAAAAACAATGAAGGCATTAGAAGCAATCACAACTAGGAGCCTTATTAATTTTTTCCAGAGTTGGAAGCTTTCATTAACTTCATATGAAATAAATATGGACAGTAATGGACTATTTGGTCCTTTAAAACTACCCTTTCATACCTACATTTTATAAAATTAAAATTTAAGCCTATCCTTTATTTTTCAGAAAATCATTGATTCCTTTCTTAAACTTCTGTCGAGTGCTGGCCTCCACTATGCTGACAGTAACTCATTCCGCAAGTCTATCACCCTGTTAGAAAATAAAACTATCTTAACTGGAGCCTAGCCTGTCTTTTCCAAGTCTTAAACTTGTGACCTCTTATCCTATCATCTTCAGAATATAGCAAAAACAAATTGAAGGCTTTAATTCTGTCAATACCCTGGATAATACTAAAAGTAAGCATTTCTTATTCTTAATCTTTTCAAGAAACAAAAAACCCTTAAAGATCTTAACAGTATTCCAAGTGAGACCTAACTAGTGATTTGTATAAAGAGATGATTGCATCTTTTGATTTGCAATCAATATTTCTATAAATACATCTTTTATCAGGTTTACTACTGCCTCAATGACTTAATTAACTTTTCTACCACTATGCAAAGATCCTTTTCTTCAATCACACTATTGAGTGGGTTCTCATCTCTACTGAACATGAGATACAAATTCTAATAATCTAAATGAATTGCCTTCACTTACCATAACCAAAGGTAATTTGCCAAATACTTGCCCACCTTACCAACAGATCCAAGTCTTTCTGTAATAATTCAACATCCTCAACACAGCTAGAAAAATTCAAGATTTTAATGTTATCAGCAAACTTTACTAACTTCTTAATTATTCTCTTATCAATATCTTTCAGGTAAATAAAGAAAAGGCCCAAGAATCGACCCATGAGGGTAATAGCAGTTCAGTTTGACTGGATTCCATTAACAATGACCATTTGTCTTCTCCTCTTCAACTACTCAACAACTGAATTGATGGAATTGATCCATTTCCAATTTTTTATATATTTTTTATATATATATATTTACAAAATGATCAACTGATTACATTTTAAAACTGGATAATACTAAAAGTAAGCATTTCTTATTTTCATGAAACAAAAAACCCTTAAAGATCTTAACCTCTTAACTTGACCTCTTCTTAATCCTTTTAATATACAGCAGTTTTTTATTCATCATGCAATATTATTTGTCTATTAGTTACCCACTGTGGGTAATGTAGCTTTTTTTTTCATGATGATAATCTTTGGTTTTTAAATATCAAAGTCTATGAATGATAAAACACTGTCAATTTAATTTCTCATTTTCATAATAAGACAAAAAGTTTTATTTTAGTCAATTATAATGCAGGTGAGCTAAAATTTCAATTCAACCACTTGTACAATGTTACAGGTAACTATCACATTAACCTCCATACCATTCATCATGTCCATATTGTCAAAATGGTTTAAGGAGAGTTTCTCTTTCTAGAATTTTTCTGTAATTGATAAAGTCAGGGTATTAAGCAAGTCTAGAATACTGTAATGAATATCTGTGTTAAACTGACTTGGATTAAGAAATTAAGGTGTAATTCCTTTAGTATCATCATTAGTGATCGATGGGGGGAGGGGAGGGATATGACCACAGAGTGCCTAAAACTTAAATCTGTAATCCTTAAATTCCAGAAAATTAAATATAAAAATCACAAAAACTAATTTTCATGAAGTAGCTACCTGAATTTCAACAGCAAAAATTCCAAAATCATGAATAACGAATCCATTAAACTCAGTTTTCAGGGAAGGGTAGTGGTACCCCTCAGTGTTTAGAGGAGTAAGTTGGAGCTATCTCCTCCATTCCCTAACATTTTTGGAGTCATAGTACTTTCCCCAGTAACTGTTTCCTCCTTTCAGAGGCCATTTTTTTCCTTTCCTTTCTTTTTTTGTGGGAGGGATCTTTACAAGAAATTGGTGGCCTTTATTTTCATTTATTAGCTAATTACTTTCTAGGTTATTTATTTACTCTAAGCTTACTTTTCATTTTCTTTCTTTCTTTCTCAATCTTGTTTTGGATTCTCTATGTTTCTATATGGCTCATCAAACTGGATTAGTTACATGACTTTTACTCGCAGTGTGAGTCAGGTGGACATTTTGAGACTCCTGTTCTCAGTTGCACCAAAATGTTTTCCTTACTTTTAGAGCAGCAAATGTATATCTAACACTAATTAATTTCATAGGCTATGATATGAGAAATCACGCCATTACAATAAAAAAAAATTCTACAATATACTTACACTTGAATCACAGGTATGCATAAGATTATCTGTCTCTACTTGATAAACATGAATTATTTTCACATAAAAATAAGTATATTGGTATAAGATATTTTATGATGATTTGAATAACTACATTCAACAATAGATACCTTCAATTTTGCAATAATGTCTTTGATAAGAGTGGTTATAGTTCATAACATAAAATTTTTGTACAATAAAGGACCTGTTGGTCCATCTAAGCTAACCCATTCACTAAGTTTTAAACAAACAAACTCAAATCAAAGCAAGTCCTCATCATTCAAATATTTATAAAGCCTTCCCTTAAACTTCTTTTAATTTACTACATCACATTTGAAGGCAACCCATAAAACTGTCTTAGTTGAAGATGACTCCTACACCTCCAAAATGTATATTTGTTCTCCCTAGTCCTACTGTTCTTACCACTAAATACATAATAGGTCATGCATCAATACTATTAATTCCTTTAACAATCTTAAACACCTCAAATAGATTTCCTCTAACTCTTCTTTTTCAAGAGAAAATGATTTTCAGATATCTTAACCTGCCTTCCTATGACAAACTTTCCACCAAAGTAGCCCTCCTCTGAACCCTTTCCAATAGCTCAATGTCCTTTCTAAGGTAAGGAGCCTAAGACTGGACACAGTACTCCAAATGTGACCTAAACAGTGATCTAAACAATAAATTACAACATCTTTAGACTTGCATTATATATTTCTGTAGATACAACATAAAATCCTATTTGCCCTACCACTATCAAATTGGTTGGATAGCTTAAGAAACCAAGATATTTTCCTTCCATAACACTATTAAGATTATTCCCATCAGTATTAAATTTATAATTCAATTCATGATAACCCTATAATCTATAATTAATTATAATTAAAACCGAGCTGCCATTTATTTCCCCAACTCACTAAATGACCCAAGTCCTTTTGTAAAACAGCAGTATCTTCCTCAAAG
The DNA here is from genome assembly GCF_000517525.1 of Limulus polyphemus. Classification (NCBI taxonomy): domain Eukaryota; kingdom Metazoa; phylum Arthropoda; class Merostomata; order Xiphosura; family Limulidae; genus Limulus; species Limulus polyphemus. The sequence goes on along the minus strand of NW_013666652.1, from coordinate 285,855 downwards.
CCAGCAACACCAAAGATCTTAATATTATCAGCAAATGCAAGCATATCAGTACGGCCCCATATAGCTAACATGGCTAATCTGGGCAGATAATTGTGAAAATCTGGGAAGATATAATTATATAATTCATTTATTTTCATAATTAGTAAAATCATAAAATTATAATTGATATTTCTTATTCTTACATTAAATGCTTTACTGTTCATATTTGATTTAAAGTTTCGTGCTGATTTTTCTTCAGGTATTCAATTTAATTTGTTAGAACATGACAGATAGAAAAATGGATACTGTGAGACTATTATGTGTCTGGTCTGTAAGATCTTTCAAAAAGATAATAAAGCAGGCTATGATTGAAGCTTCAACTTCGATCTTTTAAAGGCAAATCAGAAAGTGGCAACCAAATGTGTTGCTCCTCATGCTCAACCAGACATTCTCAGATTTTAAAAAATGAAACTGCAAGAAGAGGGAGAAATTTCTGATGGTCAAGAAGAAAAAATTCTGCCAACACTCAAACTCAAGTTTCAACCACTGGAGAGACAGTTCCAGCACCCACAGATACTGAGAAGAGCTTCTGCCCAAAACTTAATTACAATTAGTTGAATCTGAGACTCAAGTTGAAGACATTAATTAAATGACTATGTTCATTCTTTAGAGCCAACTCCTGCAGTGACTAAATTTGATTCTCCTCAGCAGCCTATTCTTTCAAAATTTGGTACACAAAACCATCACTTCAACCCTGCATAGTATAAGGAGCATCCTTGGATTTCCTACTCCATTCATGAAGACGAAGTATCATGCTTTCCTTGTGAAAAATTCTGCAGTGATAAAGAGAAGCAATTCACCTTCAAAGACTGGCAGCATCCTGATGTCCTCAACCAGCATTCTACAACAAAGGCTCATTCAAATGCCATGATCAAGTGGATGTGTCAAAGGGACATAGCTGATCATGGAACAACAGTTCTACAAATGCAAGAAACTAAACATTACAAACAAGTGAAAAAAACCATGATTATTTACATGCTAGTATTGAAGTAATTTTTCACTGCATTCAGCAAAACATACCAATGCATGGCAACAATGAGAATCACGGTAATCTTGGAGAATTGAAAAACCAAAACAGGGGCAATTTTCTAGAGTCAGTTAGCTTCCAATCCCACGACCTTCCTTGGATGAAAGAAAAACTTCAGAAAATGTCTTTTGCCTTTATGCTGTTGTTGTTTGTTAATAAGCACAAATCTATGCAAAGGGCTATCTGTGCTCTGCCCTCTACGGGTATCAAAACCAGTTTCTAGCGGCATAAGTCCGCAGACATATCGCTGTGCCACTGAGGGGGCTGCCCATATGCAGTGGACATCTCCTGAAATCCAACATGAGCTGATCAACTTAATAGCTGAACGAGTATTCTGGCATGTAACACAGTACATCAAAAAGCACTGGCTCGTTTATCATTATTGTCAATGAAACTAGGGACACTGGCCGGCAGGAACGAGTGTCACTCTGCTTCCGTTTTGTATATGTGGGATTCATCAAAGAATGTTTCTTTGGGTTTCTATAACACTCTTTCAACCACAGGAGAGGCTTTATATGACTTATTAAAATTCCTACTCAAAGAACATGACATTGACTTACCAATATTAGTTGCAATGAGTGTCTTGTCACTACACCTCAGTAAAAGTAGTGGCTTCAGTGGCAGAAACACGTTTGACAATAAAAAAGTTATGTTCAAACTTAACTTCTGACTCTAGAGATATTCTTTTCAACATTCTAGACTATGAATTCATTCTGTCACATGATAAATATGCAATGGAAGTTAAGATTGTGAAAGAGAAGTTTGATGAAAAATCTGAGAACTCGAAGTAATCGGAAAACCACTGCAGGTACCAACTGTATATAACAACTTTTTCTCATTTTATTTGAACAAATTTTATTACCCTGCAATTGACAAAATTACCAAAGAAATGTGATTTCAAGAAAAGTCATCAGAGATATTGTTGGCTCTTGCAGATGTTGTTTCGCTGGCTGCCAATGAAGATATCAAAATGATTCAAACAGCCTGATCTTTCTATGATATTGATTCTGACCCTGTTTTAGCTGAGAGGCACATACTGTCCAGCATGGACTCTCCAAAAAACATTCTTTCACCAATCTTTCATCTGTGGTTCACTGGCTTGAATATCAATCTGTGTTTAAACTTTTACCTCATTACAGTCAATTTGTGAAAAATTTTCCACCCATACCTGTAAGAACAGAAAGATATTTTATTAGTCTCTGCCACATTCTCACCTATTTGCATTCCAAGATGGGTCAGAAAAGACTTTGAAACCTGGTAATGGTTTATTGCAACAGAGATGTTGTGAACAAAGACCAAGAAAGTGATATGGACTAGATTATTGATTCCTTTGGTAACTGAAGCAATTGAGAAAAACATCTCATTTTCTAAAGATATTAGGATGGCAAGATTCTGAATGAATAAAAACATTATTTCTAAAACTAAAATGCATCTGTTTAATCATATTCATACTGTATAAATAGTTGTGAGCTTTTCATACATTGTTTCAAGTTTCATCCTTACTTATAAAAAGTTACATTTCATTTGTTTGAGTTTTGAAGTACGTAAGAAAAATATATTTGTGTTTTTGATTTTTAATCATGATGCTTGTTATATAATAAAATTTGTAGATTTTATATAAAAACACTCATGTTTTTTTAATTTGTGTAGATATTATAAGTTGTCCACTTTTTATGCATTTTAAAAGATAAAATGCTTAAAATTGCTGGGGGAACTTAAGCACTCCCTCAGACCTCCTAACTATAGACCTCACTGTGCTCGGCACATGCTCCGGAGCCCATGTTCATAGCCTTCAAAAAATCCGGACAGAAAGATACTGTAGCCATGTTTTTTGGAACCTTCCCCACAAGAATGAATTTAAGTAATTCATTGACTATTCCTTCATCTATGTCATTGACAAAAATCAAAAAGAACAAAGGTCCTAACAATAAGCTCTGAAGTACCCCACTTGTGACATTAACCCAGTTTGATTGAATTACATTTATAACAACCCTTTGATTTCTTCCATCTAGACATTTTTCTATCCAATGAGCCAATTTATCCTTCACACCTAGAGATTTTTTTTTAACAAGCCTTTTATATAGCATCTTGTCAAATGCTTTCTGAAAATCCAGATACATGAAATTCACACTCTTACCCTCATCTACTTCAGCAGTAACATCTTCAAAGTGTGTCAAGAGATCACTAAGGCAAGATTTTCCCCTAGTGAAACCATGTTGATTATCCAATAAAATTTTATACTTTGCAAAACATCTTTGATCATATTTTCAAAACCTTTCCCATCAGTGATGTAAGACTAATAGACCTGTAATTACCATGACAATTTTTATTACTTCCTTTTAAAAGAGGAGTGACATTAGCTAACTTCCAATCCTCTGTTACCATAAACAGTAAATCCACTAGTTGGCATGTAACTAGAAAGTGGACAATTAACTAGTCTCTCCACAACCTTTCTTATGTGATTTTCTTGGCTGATCTTTTATGTATGAACTTACTGAAAGCTTTTTGAAAATCTTTCTAATATAGATGACTAACTGGCCTATAATTTCCAGAGTAACTATTATCATCCCTTTTAAAAATAGAAGTAACATTACTACACTAGAAACTATTCAATTCTCAAACATCTGCCTAATGTCTATGGACATACCAAAAATGAAAAGAGAGAGAGAAGCTCACATTATTACATATCTAAAACCTTGTCTGCATGGCTCTGATGATTTTATCTATTTTAACTCTCTCAATCTTTCTACTTAAAGGGATTAATACTACACAATTCAAACTGACTCTTTATATTTTTCACAGAATGCTCAGGTTCAAGAACATTCTTAGTATCTTCTCTTGCAAAAATAAGAAAGAACATTTATAAACTCAGCCATTTCAAAGCCTTCAAAAAAACCTAGCCACAAACATCCTTTACCCAATTCCCATTTTAACATGTTGCTTACCTTTAACATGTTTAAAGTACCCTTGCTATTAGTTTTAACATTATGCACTGTTTCTTGTAAGTCCTTTTGGATTTCTTAATTTCTTTCTTTAACTAAACTCCTAGCTTTCCTATAGTTTTGTAAGTTTTCTAGCTTGTCTACAATTTAAATCTCTTAAACTTATACCATTTATCCTCAGTCTTCTCATGTATTCAATAAGCCATTGATACTTAAGAAAGGAAGCACATTATGCCTACCTATTATTATTCAGTAAGTCAGTTGTTTGATTTTCCCCATTATCCTGTTCTTCATGCTCAAGTTGAATTAAAAGCAATTTAATTTTTAAAAATTCCCCAAATCTGTACATTACTTTCTTACTCATTATCCCAATTCATGAAAAAAAATTATTTTTATGGCCTCAAAATATGTTTATTATTACACCTTACATTGTCTTATCTATTTATCATTAACTAATTTTTCTGGTCAGGATATAGAAGCTATAGTGTGGTTAAAATACTGTTAATGTTATACATTCTTCTTTACTTTCAGTTCACTCAAAGTTTTTGAATTCATATGCACTAAAACTAAAAATGTCTCACGAGTCATATATGTATTTTGCCTTTGGTACCCTAATAACCAATGTACACTGTAATATCCTGCAACAAAGACTGTAAAGTTTTGATTAACAATTACTGAATTAGTTCAATAGTTGTGAAATTATATCAAACTTAAACAATGGCTGGAAGGCCAGAAAATGTCCAAAAAGTGAAACTTTCCAGTCTCAGTCTAATCATGCTACGTTCGGTCTCATACGTCCTGATTATTGTCTATGTTATCTAAATACTTAGTAAAAAAGTGAGATCTTCAGTGACATCTGCAAGTGTAACTTGTAAGTTTAAAAGCGTGGGACTGATGGCGCAGCGATGTATTAGCCGTAAGTGTACTGTAAAGCATATTCTCATTTGCATACAAGGTACAGCATAAACTACCTTACTACAACTTATAAATATTGCGGTTACACTTATAGTTTAACTGTTAATGTTATTCTAAAAACAGGCGTAACTTTTGTTAGTGAGGCCTCGATGTTTTGAGTCACGCATCGCCTAAGTTAGAAACTACGCTTTCTTAAACACTGAGTACACAATAAAAACTAAAGGATACAACATTAACAACCTCACTTCCTTTTCTTTCTGCTTCATTTTTTTCAAAATTGTCAACAAGCCCATACCGCTTATACAAATTGCTAAATTATAGCATTTGTTTTATTAACTAACCGGCAAGGCACAATATCCACTCGTCTTCAACAGATCAGACGTAACATTTTAGTATTTTTTTTACTTTTTAGAATAGATGACGCGCTAGTACAAGTAAGCAAGCCATTTACCCATAAGATTAGTAATAATATATATAAGATCATAGAAATAGTAAGAATATACTTGAGTATATAATTAATTGCTAATTTTATGTACCAATTATGCACAAAAATAAACATATAATCCATAAACCCCTGAATACATGAAATCTGGGAATGTCTCCAATGAAGGATAGTTTTTCTTAGTTTACATTAATGTTTTCTATTTTGTGTTTTAAGAATCCTAAAAATTAAATGATTGTTCTCGTGAGTCGTTTGTACCCGTGCTGATTCACAAAGATCAAGATTATATAATCCTGTTACGTCTCTGGTCATTTGTTAATTTCCGGTATAAATTCTTCCCGAGGAACTTCAGCGATACAAGTCCTTTCTTAAATAAAACTAGTTTATTATATCTCAATACAACTTTGCAATACACAGAATTTCCACAGTCACTTTAACTTAAACACACGCTATAATTCACAACAATTCACGCACTTTAGTTATGATTACTACCGCTCGCTTGACTCAATTATCTGTCTCTCTATCTCTCTATCTGCAGTTATTTGTCTGCTTTATTTGCCGGGCTTATATACTGAAATAAAGGGCGTCTAGAAAAGACTAGAGTTGGCAGGAAAAGTCATGATCCTTCTAGAAACTCGTGACGTGTTACCAGCGTCACGCGACTTTCGCTGTCGTAACAATAGGTACACATTAATTTTATAATTCTTTAATTTTTAAACTTTAATAAATTCCAATTAATCCATTCAGCCACACTCAACGTATTGAAAACGCCAGCGAAATGTTTGTGAAAACTACTATTACAAGTAATACTACTAATAGTGTGGATTTGTATATCTTGATTTTTCGAAAAAATCTGACAAGGTCTGTTTAGAAAACATTACTTCTGTAACTTGATTGTTAACTGTGGCTGTAAGTGAAAGGGTTTATATACTAAAATAGAGGGCGTCTGGCAAACTCTCGGGCCTTTATGATATTTCTAGAAACTCATCACGTGTTACCAGGTTCACTTGACTTCCACTGTCGTAACAATCCGTTCTATAATAAGTTCTGAATCCTCGATCTTTCGAAAACATTCATGTATGATTTCCACTACGGATTCATGAAACCAAAGTATTGTGATGACTTATTATACTATGATACCGATTCTTATACTTGCAAGATATGAACAGATGACGTTTATATAAAGATATGAAAGAAAATATTAATTTATTTGATATGTCATACTATCTAAACGGTAATTCTTATGGTGTTCTGTTGGTAAACAAAAAATGTTTTGGGTAAAATAAAAGACAAGAAAAATGGAATTATAATGAATGAACTTTTAGAGCTTTGATCTAAGATGCATGCTTTAAAATTGCAAATGAAAAAATGTATAAGAAGTCTGAGGGTGTTAAAAAGTACGTTATTAAAAACATAATTTACTTTGATGAATAAAAAGGATGTTTATTTGATCAGAGAGAAATATATAAAAGTATAAATCTAATAAGAAATAAAAAGCATGAAATACATTTTGTTCAAAATAACAAGAAAGCATTAAACTCAAAGGATGACAAAAATATATTTTCCATATAATATTGGCACTTTAGCGTGGAAGCTATAAAAGTTTAAAGATATTGGATCACTTCAATATACTGCAACTTGTAAACTGAATGGTTTAAACCAAGGAAATGAATTTTCTGTCTCTGAATTAAAAGTAATTAAATATTTTAATATCCTTAAACTGTTATCAATTTTTATTGACTTCAATTAAGATTTTTTGAAAACTGAATATTTTTAATACATTTTATCTGTTAATGCTAAGACTAATATATCTCTTATATGAATCATTTGTAAGACAATTAAAAAGTAATTAAAATATTAGATGTGTTAATATGAATTTTAATTACTGAGTTGGCAGTTTTCGCCCCCCAGTGGCACAGCGGCATGTCTGCAGACTCACAACTCTAGGAACCGGGTTTCGATACCCAGGTTGACCGAGCACAGATAACCCATTGTGTAGCTTTGTGCTTAACTCCAAACAAAAACAGCGTTATTCTAATTAATATGTACGATTGAGCATTTTGTAATACTTTAAAATTGTTTACAATTTTTTAGATTTAATGTTGATGATTTTGTACACTTTTTCCTTGTATTTAGATTTTTCATTAATTGTGTGTGTATGTTTTATTATAGCAAAGCCACATCAGGGTATCTGCTGCGTCCACTGAGGGGAAATAGAACCTCTGATTGTTGCGTTGCAAATTCGAAGACTTACCGCTGTCTCAGTGGGGAACTTCACTAGCTGTCCTCCAAGTGGAGACAAACGAAATGTTAGTTATTTTTGGTGTTTTTAATGATTTCTACTTTTTTGAATTACTTTACCTCTAAGTGTTCCAGACCAATCATGTATTAACTACTCGGGGTAGTGATTATAAACAAATAAAATTACATTTGTTTAAGCTGAAACATCTAAACATTTCACACCAATACAGTTTAGAGAAGTTAATCCAAAATTTGCTATCATTTGAGGAAAATAATAATCGGCTAATATAGAATATCGAGTTTCATGTTCATGAACATCTGATATTGGAATGAAATACTTGAAAAACAAGGATAAATTATTATGGCTAGATGTTCTTCTGCCCGTTCTACGAAAGTGTTCTATTCCAAGAGTAACAAATATTTTTTATTTCTTGCTTTTGAAGCTCATATGTTATCCTTTGTTGTAGCCCACAGAATGCATAATTCTTCTCGCGATTCATGACATGCGCACCTTTTACTGACGTCACGATAGTACAGATTGTAACCTTAAGCGTCCCTTATGTGACCTCAATTTAGTCTCTACAGACTGACAGACAACACACTACTGTATATTGGTGCGAGTGGTTAAAACAGGTGACTCCTCTAGGCGACCTTCGGCCCTCTTGGAGGAAGTAAAATTTGTTCATAAATGTTCAAATTTCTGATTTATAAACATCGTGAATTTAGAAGATTCAAATCATAATATTACTGGGTAACAGTATATAATCTTATTAAGAGTTAGGTGTAAAGTGTATGTTTTGTAGCAAAACCCAAACTCAATACACCGTAATGAATACAAGTATCCTAATCAACATAATGTTTATGTTTTGAAATAACACTGGTTGCTTTAGCTAACATCGTACTAATACATTTTATGTGAAAAGACCATTTCATTTAATTATATCAATTATTACCCCTATATATTTAATAAGATTGGTTTGATTAATTACATTATCATGAAATCATTTATAATATATTACAGATTGCTTATACAATCATTTTTTTTTCTTTGGCGTATTCTGAAAGTAGATAGTTTGCAAAATCAAAGCAAATCCAAAATCGATTAATTTCATGAACATCATCTGTCAAAATGTTGTGCATCAATATAATACAAAGGACAGAAATGACACGTTTTTGTGTATTACACGATAATAATAATAATCAGCATAGCAAAGAATTTTATTAACAGTATAAAATACTCCAATACAAATAATTTATTTATCGTCGCAATACTCATACTTCACTTTTCGCAAAACCTAATACATAAACTACATGAATTCCCAACATTTTATGATAATATTACATGAAATAACTATTACAGCAATTAATCTGTATTTCTTTATAAGTGAAATGTCCTCAACCTTTCCAATAGACTAAAAGTTAAATTATAAGATTGAGGGGAAAACTCATTTCTTTTGTTCCTAGAAAATTCAGTTGAAACATAAACTAATTTAAAAAGGTACATTATTGTGCAAAAAACATGTAACTATTTATTTCATTAGTTTTTTGGTATCTATGTTTCTCGGTATAAATATGTCACCGAATAAAGAAGTTTACAATCATCTGAATAACATCCAAGAAATTTATCATGCAGCCATCATACTGGGTGGCACATTCGGAATTCTCTTGTCTTCCATATCTAGCTGCCAACTGATATTTTGAGACAACTTTCATCGGTTCCTCTACTTCGGTATAAGGCCTGAAATATACAAAATTCGTATATAACTCTAGCACAATTCAAATAACAGATAGAGCTTACTAAAGTCTTATATACAAGTTTCGTAAAATAATGTATTATTCTGAACTAATAAGAATAAACTGACTTTCACAGTTTCTATCTATCTATCAATAAATTTTACTTACGGAAATATCAATTGTATAAGAAATCCTATCATTCCGTATTTTTTTGGTTGGCTATTTGCTTCGCATATGCTTCGCTTCAAACATTCTTGCGCTTCCAGATGAGGCAAACTAGGTAGGTCTTCTAGGGATCTCTCAACCATTTTCATCACATATTCGGATACTCCTGAAAGCCCCTTACTTAAAAACTCGCTTCCTTGATGTCCCTGGAATGCTTTAAAACTCCTACCAAAGCTTCGAAGTCCAAGAGGCGAAAGAAGCAGGGGATAGAACAGAGACAAAGCACCAAAGCTTACGATTCCTAGCAATGCAATGTTGCCAAGGTTAATGGAAGAAAGGTAAGTATCAGAAGGCGAATGACGGCCATATCCAGGAATAGTTACAGTGAAAAGTGGAATATTGATAGCAAATGAAGAATTGAAATTTCGATCTACATAGAGTGATTCAAAATCATAAAAGCCATTCTTGTCCTTGTCATCTGTCCCTACTTTATCTGAAGCTCTGGAACTATGCGAGGTCAAATTTTTGGCTGCAGATAGCATTGTCAGTACGATGAAAAATATGGATAATGCAACTGAGACCTTCATTTTTCACAATCTCTGTAAAAAAGAACAACAAAAAAAACACATATACATACGTACTCAGAGAAACTGATATTTATTTGCTTGGTTGTGAAATAAACACCTCTGAAGGAAAAACTTTGATAATTAACATTACTTTACTAAACAGGAATAGTGGAAGCAATCTGTTTTTCAAAGGTCTCTCTCCTAATCTTAACCTCTACAGAAATTGCACAGTAGTTCAACATCGTGAAAATTCTAGCTTAGTGCATGGCGTACAAAAGCTTTGAATTTACTTCTCAAACACATCATCCCATGTAAATAAGTAAAAATTAATAAAAAAATCAAGTTATTTAATAATAATGAATTAATTCAGTTTACTTTCACTATTATCTGCTATTACATGATATCAGATGGCGTTCAGCTAGTTTAGCAGATTTAGTTTAGTCTGAAATCCATCAGAAAATAATCATCATGGGTGTAAATAAACCAATGGTAATAATAATATGTTTTACCATAAAAACAATAATATTAATAAAACTAACCCAAGAGAAAATGGAGTTGTATCCTCACTTAAATCGGTTTTTAAGAGTTATGAGCCATCGGAGGACAGTTTCTGAAGTTATGTGTGACCATTCCCCACAAAAGTTAATGTGTGTGTAAAGCCAAGTGTTCTCGTTCTAGAAGTGAAACTTGTTATTCAAATTATCTTGGATATGCTTCTGTAGATAAATACACAATTTTCAGACTAAGAGGATTTTAAGAGGTGCATGAAGTCTAATCTCACTTTTAGCTGAATTTATTGGGACTGGACAGGGAGGGTTTGTTTGTTTTGAATTTCGCGCAAAGCTACACGAGGGTTATCTGCGCTAGCCATCCCTAATTTAGCAGTGTAAGACTAGTCATCACCACCCACCGCCAACTATTGGGCTATTCTTTTACCAACGAATAGTGGGATTGACCGTCACATTATAACGCCCCCACGGCTGAAAGGGCGAGCATGTTTGGTGTGACCGGGATTCGAACCCGCGACCCGCAGATTGCGAGTCGAGCGCCCTAACCAACAGGCCATGCCGGGCCGTGACAAGGGAGGGAGTCTGTCATTAAGTTTTGTTTATCAAAATCTCTCTCCTATTATTTCTCTCCATCCACATCTGAAGAACACGCTCTGGACAAAGAGGCTAATACTGAGGTTACAAACAACCTGAGACAAGATCAGTGCAACCCCATAGTAACATGCGGAAGTCCGAGTACTGTCGCTGAAAAAACTTACGCTTGCATTAATATTATCACCATTTGTATGAAAAACATTTGGTGGCTATTTTAATATAAACATGTTTTAAATGCAATATATTAATACTGTCACAAGACATCTAACATAAAACTTTGTTTCTAGTTTTACAGAAATGTAGATCTCTCATATTTTCGAAACAAAAATATTTGAAAGAAAAGTCTACAACAGTATACACATATACATACATACAAGTTATTCATTGCAACTGTTAAAAGCTAAATATCAAAATTCTAATTTTCAAATCATCTTGATAAGAGTTGGTTGATGTTTATTATTTAATTTAATTTCTATCTTTTTATTCAGGTTCCTAAATGCTCGTAGGTACGATACGATATAGCAAGATGGCGTTTCGAGTAAAAAATTCATCTTTTGAAACAAAATGGGTACCTCAGAAAGTGTTAGAAAAACAGACTTGTAATTTTCTCAACTTTAATTTCCATCCGAAAAGAAAACCCTCAAGTCTTTCTAAATGTATTTAAGCCATAACATACCATATATAGGCAGAGAAAGCTTAAAAATAAAAAATAATCAAGTCTTGAAATTTAGTCACTGAACTCAACAACAACAAAAACAAAACAATTAGACATCAACCAACATTCAACAACCACAACTTTATTTAAAACTGTTTAGATTAAGCAGTTCTACATTAAATATCTATCTTGTGTTATGTTTTAATGTTTTAGTAGTTTATATTCTAAATTGTATTATGGTGAAGTGTAAATTTTATCAATTCTATACGAATCGTTTACAAATCAGACTTTAGGTAAAGAAAAATTAATTACGCAATATTATTTATTTATTTTAACATCAGTTATTTATTATTATATATTTTTACTTGAATTAACTTTACTCATTATCCAAAAGAACTGGGGAACCAGCAAGCTAGTCTTATTTTTCCCGGAGCGAGTCAAATAACCAGTGTTAACGAGTGAAGACTATACTAGTAATTTTAAGAACTTATGAGTGAAAGTAAAGAATAATCTTTAACAATATGACAAACACACTACGTCTGCTGTATCCAGTGCTAATTACTAATAAAAACTGTAAAGTATCTAGACTTCATATACGCAGATTACTTCACATCAAAAAGGGAAGTCAGTTTTTCAGGATCATGTGTTATTTAAGTTTGTAAGAGATCAAAGAAACCAAGGAATCAATAGTAATTTTTTAATGCATCATTAGATATAAGATACTGAGTACCGAAAATTTTTCCAAACTTAATAAAGTAGCCTATATTTACGTAGATGTACAGACAACCAAACATTCCCCCTTCTCTCTACTTTTTTCTTAAATGATTATTTATGTAGTGCTTTTCAAACTTTGCCCATTTAATGAATATATTTACATCAAATCAAGTAACTCAACTTACCAAAATCCGCAAGGATTACTAATGTCACTCCAACAGCCAAAGCTTTCACTGAAATACTTCTTATCCTTCGACTTACCCTCCTTCCCTTCAAATGAAATACCTTTGCTAGTGTTATCAGCTAAATACTAACCTAAAGATCATATAACTATTTTCTACTTCCTATTTTCATGGTGGGTCACTGACCGCAGTTGAAAGGATTAAGCTGTTGTTCAGACTTTAACAATCTCGCCACGAGAGGTCAAGCTGAAATTATTCCACCCTATACCCCGAAGATGTTCATATTGCTGATCAATGTTTAAGAAATCAAACCGAGTTAGATTTTTTAACTGTTATTGGTTAATTCACTAGAGATACAATTTAATCTTTTGGTGGGACAATTTCTGATATTTGTAGTTCTGAATTCTAGATCTAAAGCTTCGTTTCTCACTGGCAAGTTCGCTTCATATAAAATATCTCTGAAATTATTAAACGTATTTCTTCAAGATATGCAAAATGTACGAAAATAAAATGAAAAAGCAAATTTGCTCAAGATCACTAAACAACTTGCCCCAAAATATTATTCAATGACAAACAGGAAGAAACACTGGCTTTGTAATATTGCTTAGTTTTTTGTGTTCAACTTGAGCATAATTATCTTTAATCAGAGTAAAGTGAATAAGTATTTTTGTAACGCTCTTATATGGGTCCACCTATTTTTATTTTTTTTTACTACAGTAGCATTAAAAGCCATAAATATCTCTAATTATCAAGATGGCTTTGGTGAGTTACTTTCAATTTTACAAAAAACCACCTGTGATGTCACAGTTCACGTAAACTATAGGTGAAGATATCGATCCAATTGAATCACGAAACGATATCTTATTTACATTTTGGCAAATTTTTTCTTAACTAATAAAAACATTGTAACTTATTTTAAAATCGAAAACAACAAATTTACAGAACATAACCATTTATTAACCAACATCGGTTTCGGCTTATACCTTTTAACCTAACCTTCCTGAAGTATTTGCCTATCATGTTCCTGGTTATTGTGGCAACTGAATGGCCTCAGCTGTTGTTGAGTCCTACCACTAACACAAATGCATATTAATCTACATGTATATCGATTTCTGCTGTTTCTAACAATTATTTTCTTTTCAAAAGCACAAAAAATTGTTGATGTTGTTATTGGATTTTTAGTGCAAAACTACACAATGAGCTATCCGCACTTTGTTCGTCACGAGGTATTGAACCTTGCATTTCAGCATTTTTAAGTCCGGAAACTTACTGCTGACGCATCACGGGAAAAAACAAAAAACAAATTGTTATTGCTTCGCTTTTACAAAGGAAAATCTAGCTTGAGGTGTTAAGTTATTTAGATAAAATTTATATTAAATTACGTTTACTCTATAAATTACATGGAAGTATTGCATTAAAACAATATACATTTATATTTGTATCATGTAGTTTTTGCTGTACTAACTAACATTTCTAAGTCTTTAATTTCATATATTAATATTTTACTAAACTGAAGATTTTAAATTCCCAAATATTTATTTATTTAACACTTCTTTCACAACCCCCCCAGTGGCACAGCGGGATGTCTTCGAACCTACAACGCTAGAAACCGCGTTTCGATATGCGTGATGGGCAGAGTGCAGATAATCCATTATGTAGTTTTGTGATTAACTACAAACAAACACTTTCACGACCAATAATTTTTTAATCCCAGGAACCAGGGAAAATTGGGAAAGTTATAAATTTTAATATTTTTTAACTTATTGAAGAAAAACCTACACACTATATTTTTGATTCAATGTGAAAAAACAAAGTGCGCATACTCATTTAATAAGGTGCGTAAGCATTTTCAGGACAGACAAAAACTGAGCATTACCAGAATAAATTGTATATTTGTTACCTCCCACAGACCGTGACTTTGCATATTCCTAAGATCTTCAGGGCTATGTCGTCTGAAGTATAGTAATCATGCTAGGTCTACCCAATTTAATCCAAAGTGAACAGGTCTGGGAAGAGAGAGGTTCTTGACAAACTACTCTCTAACCACAATCTCTTTCTCCAAGTCCTCAGCGGTTGATCAGGCGAAAAGATATGTATAGGTTCTCAATAACTACGAAGGCGGGAAAAAGCTACAGCAAGAATGGGGAGCTACAGTTGTTTTGGGCTGCCCTTGCCACAAGATTCAGACCCCTATCTTGCCAAGATCATGTGGCTGCTGTACGGTCGACAACTCCTCCATGTTAAAAGAAATCATGCACAGACTTCTACAAAGGAAAAACAAACAAGCTCACAAGTATCTTCCTCAGTGATACAATCTGCAACTTTTGCGGATAGACCTGTCGGATTTGGAGTTCTAAGCCACAATGAGACGTCATAGCGATTATCCTCAAATCGAGGAATCAACAATGATCGAATGCAATGTTTTAACAAAAACAACTAAAGTTTCAGCATTTATAATGAAACAATAATAATATATTGTTGCGTCAGCGAGGTCACATGACTACTGTGACGCCACGTTTCTAGAACTATCCTGTACCTTGGCGAATGTTCTAGCTATTTACTAGTATATAGGGTAGTCTGGTATATAAAAGA
>NW_013666652.1:264586-269538 GCF_000517525.1 Limulus polyphemus | reverse complement strand
AGGCGGCCTCTTTTTTGTATATAAGACCGGCAAATAAAGCGGAGACATAATTGCAGATAAGTAGATTGAAGACAGAGATAACTGAGTCAAGCGAGCGATGGTGACCGTAAGTAAAGTGCGTGAATCGTTGTGAATGATAGCGTGTGTTTAAGTGAAAGTCACTGTGGAAATTAAGTGTATTACAAAGTTTGTAACGAGAAAGAATAAACTAGTTTAATTAAGAAAGAACTCGTATCGCTGAAGTTTGTCGGAAAGAATTTCTTTGGGAAATTAACAAACAAGCAGATACGTAACAGATTTGCTTAGAATATGTTTTTTCACATTAAAAACCGTTTAGAATCAAGAATATATATATATATATAATTAAAATATTTATATTACATATATTTCTATATAAAACAAGTTAAGTGTTTCGATTTAATAAAAAAGAAATTTAAAGCAAAGACCGAACGTTCATTTTGATATCGCTGGGTAATAATACATTCAAGATGGCGACGCAAGGATCTGTACAACAAAGTGGATTGAGTACATCGTCTACAGTTCCCAACACTACTTCTGCTTCTCAACAACAACAGTCACACCCACAGCATCAACAAGGTGTTTCAACAGAGGCAAAGTTCGATAATGTTGCGAAAGTAAAAGGACTGATTTGGCATTTGAAAGAAGATTTTGCTGTACGTTTCATTATCAATAATCATTCTCACTTTTCAGAGCAATGTTAACTTTATTGTGGTTTCACTAACACTCAGTAATACTGTCAGTTAAGTTACCTCTAATTTATAACAAGAGTCTATAAGTTACAGTATTACTATTACTAAGCCTAAGTGTATCAGTGACTAATAGTAATAATAAGTTATAAACTTGTATGCACTAGAAAGTAGACTAGAAAATGTACTCCAATATGTGGCTATAGAAAGTCAATCCAGGTGTAAATACATTCTGTTCTTGGAGCTACAGTTAACTTATGAAAAACAGATGGCTGACCAGGTTAAAACTAACATCAAGTAAAAGCTAAATTTTTATTAAGTATGTTAAAGGTAAGCATGATGCTAAAATTGGAATAGGGTCCTTAAAAGATGTTGGTGGCAAAGCTTTTGTTAAAGATTATTAATTTGTAAGTTTTAAATGTTCTCATCTGTTTTTACAAGAGAGACTAATGGTAGTAAACAATGAGCAGGTGTCTGAGGATTTTAGAATTGTTAATGTTACACTTATTGTTGAAGGAAGTGATATTATCACTGATAAAGACTCAAAAGAGTTGCTCTGGAAATATAGGCTATGTAGTCTTACTTCTGCAGTAGGAAGACTTGAATCTGTTAAAGAGAAGCTTTGCAAATCCACCTTGTGAAATATAAAGTCAAATGAAAATAAGGCCAAGTAAAAAAAAAATGTTTAGCATATGGAGTTTTCAAAAAAGGAAGGAGGTGCTCTTGAAATTACCTTTTTGGAAGAAAGTTTTACACCCATTTTTCATGATAGCTGCTTGTTTTCAAAGAGTATATGTCAAACAGAAGTCTTTGTTTCATTTTTTCATCAAAACGATACAGAATTTATGACAAATAATAAAGGGCAAAGTGAATCAACTTTGTTTATCTAATTTTTTTTATTCAGAAGTCTTCTTTGTATGATTGAAAAATGATAATTCAAAAAAGGTAGAAGATTGCAAAAAAGTGGGGAGAGGCAGTGGGAAGTGAGTGGGTAGAGATGCTAAACATGTAATTTTTTTACTTGGCCCAAGTTGGGGGAGTGACTATAAATTGGATTGTAGGGTGATTGGAAGAGAGAAAGAAGAAAGTTACTGTTAATGGATTACAGTAAAATTTGACCCTTGTTACTAGAATTTAATAGTGGAAAGCTTCAAGGAACAGCACTTGATTTTTCTTATTTACATTAGTAAAATTAATAGTGGTATATCTGGTAAAGTTTGCAGTTGACATTAAACTCAAGGGTATTTCTAGTCATATTGATGATGTTGAGGTACTATAGAGTAACTTCAGTTAGTTTGTTAGCTGGAAAAATATTTGGCAAATGACTTTTAGGTATAGTAAGTGAATTATAAGGCACTTGGGTTGTCATAATTTGGATCACAGCCCATTCAATAGCATGACTGAAGAAACTTAACTAGGTATAATGGTGGATAAGTCAATCAAACCATTAAGGTAGTGCTCTGTTGCTAATGGCAAAGTTAATAAGATTTTATGATGTATTTATAGAAACATAGATTACAAGTTGAAAAAAAAGTTTTTTTCTATAAAATCATCAGTTTTTCTTTACTTGTAATACTGTGAACTACTACCACCATTTATCTCCCCTGCTTGCTACCATTGGTTGAATCTACAGGAAATCTCTTGTCCAATCAGAAACAGGGATAAACTAACCAATCATATATCCTCTCCACAATCCACCAGAATACTATTAAGACTGACAACACCATACACACACACTGACCTGAAGATGAAAGGCAGAAGACTTTTGAAATGTTCTCCTCTACACTTGTGTCTGTACAACAGGCAGTTGCTGTCCATTCTACAAAGTTTCATCATGAATACTCTGCCAAAACGATCTATCAAAGTTTGGTCAACTAATCTGAGAAAGGATATTGACCTATTGAAATCAGTTCAAGCAGAGGGCTACTAGGATGATTCAAAAATGAAAATGTTTTTTTATGGATGTAGGTTAAAATCTCTTAACTTATTTTCTATGAGAAAAGAACCGTAAGAGACAATCTTGTATAAGTTTGCAAGATGATCCATAGGGAATAGGCCTGAAAATGAGAGGATACAAGCTCATTTGGAAAAGACAGGATAAGCTTCAGTTAAAACAGTTTAATTTTTCTAACAGAGTGATGCCATATGGTTGGTACTTCTCAAGAACTTAAAAGTGGAATTGATACTTTTCTGAGTAATAAAGGGTTGTTCTAAGTTTGTAGTTTTTTTCAAAGGTTGGTGTGCAAGAACATTTTTGAAGGATCAAATAGTCTTGTCGATGTGTTACATAATAAATTTCTTGTTATTGAACAGACAATTTGCTGACTATTGTTAACTAATTTTATGGTACTTGGAACAGTTAAGGGGAAAATTATGTGTTTAGTGTTTTGAAATGTCTTTTACTCACACTGTAATTCTATATTTATATAGGACTTTATATAAGAACTGGTATAATCCGGTGGCAAGTGGTAAATAAAATGATAGATTTGGCTTAACATTTATTTTTTTTAGTTAAGTTAAAAGTAAAATGGTAGTAATAAAAAGGAAATGGTGAAGTATATTTATTAATCTAAGGTTTGCATAGAGGTAGTGTTGATACTTTCAGTTTACTACTTCTTTTATGAAAGATTTAGTGAATTTGCTGAGGATCTCAGTTTTTGAAAGCTTTAATGTTTAATATTACTTGTGTGATATTTGTATCAATACTATTACCTAAGTACTGATGGTGTGTTTTCCTATTACATAGAATGTTATTAAAGTTGCTGCAGCCAACATATATCACAATTCATCAGTGGATAATGGAATGTAAGTAGCATATAAACTTTTTCTCACTTAAGTGAGATTAGGCACTGCCAGAATATTAGAGGATTAATTTGCTTTCATAACTTTCTAAATATTTTCTTATCAAGTTTAGAGGAAGAAAGAAAATTAATCTATAGTCTTACTTGCTCAATTTTAGTTTAACTTTTTATCTAGTTACCCAGAACTTGGCTATTGTTAAAATATTGTAATAACATGAATTATCTGTGTGATTCATGTTCAGTAACATATACTAGTAACAACACTAATCAAAAGTAAACTTTAAATCAGAACCAAAGAGTAACTTATAAGTTAATGAGACCAATTTTATATATTAAAGTAAAAAAAAGCGTGTAGTAGTTGATTTTTAGTTTCACTGAAAAAAGTGACCTTGCTGTGATTGGAAGTTGATATTAATTACACAGGCCTGCAATGGTTTTATTGTCTTGAAATTTTTATGTTTTACAGTAATTCCTGTACTCTTAATCCGAAAATGATATCCATTTTTCTCCATCTCATAGATTTTTCACAAAACATCATATGTACATTTACATAAGTGAATCATTTTTACTGAAGTCGGGTAACATTTTGTTACACTTAAAATGTTGACAACCAATGGCTATAGATCTCTCTAGACCAATCAGGACATGAGAGTCTTATCAATCTTTTTAGAACCCGTGAGAGATATATCGCTAGTATATAAACAGTTAACAGACTGCATGATATATCATTTCTGGATAGTATTTGTTTGGGCATGCACTTTGCCATTATTTCTTTCCTTTTCATTATTATTTATCCATTGCTATAGCAACAAGAGGTTGTGTAAATGATCTAAACATTTTGTTATATTTGCAGTAAATTTGTTGTAAACAAACAAAAGAAAAACATTACAGAATTCATCAAAAAAGCGTATTGCGTGTATTTTGGAATAAAACTTGGGGTTCAAGACAAATCATAGGCTCCACACAAAGTTTGCATCATTTATGTCAAAGAGTTAAGACAATGGACTAAAGGTAAGAAAAAGTCTTTGGCTTTTGAAATTCCAGTGGTCTGGCAGGAGCCTAGAAACCATGGAGATGACTGCTATTTTTGCTTATGTAATCTACAAGGCTACAACACTCAAAATAAAAAGGAAATTTCTTATCCGAACCTTCAGTCTGCTATAAGACATGTTGCTCATGGACCTGATGTACCTGTACCTACTCCACCGAAGACTCTTGATATAGTTTCATTTGATTCTGAATCTGATGTCAATAGAAATTATGATAGGGATTGTTTTCAACGTGAAACATCTAGTTAACCACAACTTTTCACACAAGGTTTAATGATTTGCTGAGAGATTTGGGCCTTCTAAAGGATTCTTTGGAGATTTTGGGTCCAGACTTCAGGCTAACAACTTACTTTCAACAGGGACGTTATTTTACTCGTACAGAAATCGTGAGAAAC
>NW_013666652.1:260765-264489 GCF_000517525.1 Limulus polyphemus | reverse complement strand
GTTTAAAAGGTGTTCTCCTTCATAATGGTAACATATATGCATCTGTTCCTATTGCTCATTCGGTTCACTTGAAGGGAACTTACAAAAATCTCGAACTTCTTCTTAATAAGGTCCAATACTTTGTGGAGACTTAAAAGTCCTTTGTATGTTGTTGGGTTAACAATCCAGTTATACAAAGTTCCATGTTTTTTTGTGTGAATGGGACAGCAGAGCACAAAATCAATACTGGATAAAGAAGCAATGACCAATCAGAGTCAGCCTGATACCAGGATCGAAAAACATTGAATGTGAAATGGAAAGGAGGTATCAGGGAAGGTGGAACACCAGCATGATGGCTGATTACTGCTGGGCATTGAAACGAGATGCTCCAGACACAATGCATACAAGGAAGACCACAACATGTAGTTTTGAGACTAAAAGACATAGATTTCACAAATATAATCAGGATGAATGAGGATGCATATTTGTTTGACATCAGTGTTTTTCCATTTTCTTCATTTTTTTAATTTTTGTTAAGGAACATAATAATAAAAAATGTTCACTGTGGTAAATAAAATAATAATTTGATCTAAGTAAGAGTTTTTTTTCTTCCCAATTTGTAAAAAATCCATACATGATAGAAAAAAAATTTTATTTTCAAATTCTGCATAGCTAAATTATGGAAAATCCATTATTGAAACCAAAACAACTTTTATGAGATTTCAATTTGCAGGCCTATGTTATTATTAACCAGCAGTGGTCCCCATCCTTTGTCTAGGTTATAAACTTTAAAAAATGCGGAAGTGAATGCTATGATAAATAATGCAAAAATCTTAACTTTCACTCAATTTATTTATAGCATAACATATTGTTGCAGTATTCATTATTACCTTACTAAAAGTTTTGTATAAGCTTTAAGAACTCACTATGTATATGTATATATGGTATACACTGTGTGATAGTCAGGGTAACTTTGTATGAAGAGGTAATGGCCAGAGTAGAGGTTATAGGGGTGCTTTCTGTTACCCACTTTCAACATCCCCTCTTAATGTTCTTCCACACTATTTCACATGATTAATTAATTGACAGTCACAAAAGTGTCTTACAGGCCAAAGCTGAAAGGCCACGAGTCAAAGTAGGAAATTGGTATAACTCTAGAAATTGCTCTTCATATTAGCCTCATTTTGGCTGCTGGAGTAGAAACTTCATATGAATTTATGTATTATTGCAATAGTGGCAGACATTTTTTTTCATTGCATTCCTCCACAGAGAGTGCTAGTGCGTTCTCTGAGATATACAAGACATTTGTGTGCCTTCTCCAACACTGTGTATAGGTTGTGTTATAGAAGATTTAATATATGTGTGTTTTCTTATAGCAAAGCCACGTTATGCGATGTACTGTGTCTGCCAAAGAGAATCAAACCCCTGTCTTTAGCATTGTAAATCTGAAACGTTACTGCTGTCACACCAGGGGATGGAAAGTTTAATAACATTATTTTTGTTTGGTGTAAGAATGTGGCACTATATATGAATGTAGTTAATGCTAATTACATCAAAAGTGATAAATGGTCAAAACCTGCAATAACTATCTCAACCTGGGGTTGGTCCTTGGGACCGACCTCATAACCATTTTGTGCTTGTTATAGTTTCAATGCTGTAACTTTTAAATTAGTAAGCAAATGTTAATGAAATTTGGTAGTTTATCAATAAACATTACAATGCTTTCATATGCAAAAGTCTTAAGGTTTGTAAAGCAATGTTTCTCTCATGCCTTTTTTTCTTTTCACATCTTGCCTATTTATCATGCAAAGTAATTTTCATTTTAAGATTAAAAATACTTTTATGCATCAGAAAATTTTTAAATCTCACATTCAAAATCTTTATAATGTCCATATAGTTATCAAACATTTCTTTAGAAAAACTATATTTTTTCTGTTATTTTCAGATATCACAACCACCATAAAAAATTAGGAAATAAACATAAATTATGCCTCTTTCATTCTAGAATGAACACAAAGTCTGACACGAAAACATAAATGTTTAGACGAAATAGCTTAAATCTCATAACATTATACATTTATATGTATTTATTATTTTTATTATATTGACCTTTCACCATTGTCTGGGTAACAATACAGAAGTTAAAATGATGCAGCTCACGTGCACTTATGCTACTGTATTAAATAACATAAAGGTGACCTTTGGTCTGTACAAAGTAACTTGTCTTGGCTGTGTTTTGGTTGGCTAGTATTTTGTAAAATGCTGTCACATTTCAATTATTATACATTAGATATGTATCTAGATTATTGCTATTTGGAAATAAGTTCATAAAGCTATTTTCCCTAAAACATAGAACAGTAAATAAAGAAGTAAAGCAAACATTTATTTTTTCTAGTTAGGACCTTTGTACTCGGTTGCTGCTTGAAGTAGGTTGCTAAGCTTTTAAAAATTTTGGACATGGAGGATATGAAACAAAATATTTTTTTTTAGGTTTTTGATATATACTTTTCAATAACTAAAAAATCATAAATTACTACATCAATACCATAGGATTCAACTATAATTTATCAAGCTTAGTAACTAAGCTGTATTTGGGTCTAAAAAAGATATGAAATTTTGAGCAGACTAAAGACACAACCTTCCTCATTGAAACCTTAATTCAGTAGAAAGAAATGATGGAAAGAATGTTAGAAAGGCTGAGAAAACCACTAGGGGGACATTCTGAGCTTCTGATTGGTTATTCATGTCATATATAGAAGTAAGTGTACATAAAGGAGCATTTCCAAAAATGGAAAGAGGTGAGCGGGGTGCCACTGTGTTTAATTTATTATGTGAG
This sequence comes from Limulus polyphemus, assembly GCF_000517525.1. NCBI lineage: Eukaryota > Metazoa > Arthropoda > Merostomata > Xiphosura > Limulidae > Limulus > Limulus polyphemus. The sequence continues at coordinate 261,674 of NW_013666652.1, read as the reverse complement.
CAATATTTTAGCAAATAGAAAAGATAATACTCTCATATTTTATATTCTAGCTTGTCAATATCTGTAATTTGAGTTTCTAATTTATATGAAACTATAGACTTAGTATTTTGACTTCAGAAACATCTAATTTGAACCAGTGCTGCATTTAACATACCACGTGATACACAAAAATTGATGTTTATCTGTGTTGTTTTTTTTATATTTACTTTTAAATTAACAAGTTGAGTAATGTATAGTTCTAAAATTTGAATTATAATCTACAGTTTGGTACCAAACTTATTGACACAAATTCATGAAATAGTAGTTCAATACAATTTTGAACCTGAGTCAACAAATGAGATGATATGGCCTTTCACCTGTGACCTGTCTCGAAAGGGATAATAAAGGTGGAGGGGGTTGTGAACCACTCATTAACATGTCCCTTGTTCCAGACTATCATCCCACAAAGATTGATTGAGAATGGTCCAGTGACCTAGGAGTAGTTAGATAAAGGACAGATGGACAGATACACAGAGTTTTGTGCTTTAATATATATATATATATATGTGTGTGTGTGTAGATACTTTTGGCCATTACCTTAAATAACTTCTCAGAAGGTCTAGTCAGATTAAACATTTTAAATTAACTCTGAAATTCACTTACAAAACATAATATGCTTTGCAAGTGTAAGAAAGAGTTATAACCATTAATATTAACCAAACTTAATTTAAAGGAAAATGACATTATCAGAGGTGTGGAATTTTTTGAAATGGATAAAATTCTACAAAACACACACACACACATGCAAGTATATATATATATATATAGATAGATAGATGGAATAACGTAGGTATTTCGCTTACTACTTAACATTAACACTACTACAAGTAAGAATACGACTTAGTTTAGGCTAGTTTACTACTTTTTAGG
>NW_013666652.1:248597-260744 GCF_000517525.1 Limulus polyphemus | reverse complement strand
GGATTTTGTCTTCTACTTAACAATTAACACAATCAATAGAATGCTATTGGCAGTTCACTTTTGTTGGGAATTAGGTATACTGCATTTTACATAAGCTCTTCATATACGTGTATATATATATATATATATATGTGTATGTATATACTTATGTATTTTATGGTTTTTAACACTTAGTCATGAGTAAACTGCTAAAGGACTCATGAATTGTATTAATGCTGCTACACTAAAATAGTAGGTAATGTGTGTGTTTATATGCAATTAAGTGTAATTTTATGGAGATAGAGAAAAAATAATGTCACCACAAAACAAACATCTACCACCAGGGCATAAATCAGAAGGTGGGTTATTATGTAATGTGCTTTGGTTTTTTGAGGTACTGGCAGAAGTAAGACCCACGTTGTGTTGGGGTTACAACTCTGTCCAGTTTAACCTCCACCTCGCCAACCTCACATGCTTAGCCCACAATCCCACACATTTACCACCTTTTGCTGTCTACAGTGAGATCTGGAAATGTAGTTGCTCATGAAAAATGAATAAATAAAATAAAAATAGTAATATGAGAGAAATAATTAGAATATAAGACATCAATGGAGGAGACAGCAAAACTGGCCTTGAAGTTAGCATTCTAGTCTCCTGTATGATGTTTGGATAAAAATAGCAAGATGTTGTACTACCATACTAAGCCCACTAAATTATTAGTATAGCTCTAACCTTCCACTTTTCCATGCTGCTATCAGAATTTTCAATAGTTCTAAAGAGGTCTATACAGTAGCAGGTCTTATATAGAGAGGGTGAAACAACTTCATTAATCCACCTATAAAAGATATGAAATATCCAAGTAAGTAATTCCAGTTATTTCTCCTACAATAAAATTTAGAAATTATTTTTTGTTGTATATAGTAAAATTTTGTTTAAATTATATATTCTACCTACAGCTGACAGTCAAACTTTATTGGGCTTCTACTATGGTGATAACATTGCATTAATTTGAATATGCTTGTTACTGTGTATGTAATTGAGAGTTTGTGAATTCAAGGAGTATGTTTATAGTTTTGGTTTGATGTTTAGAAATACCAGTTTTTGAAATATTTGAGTGTTTGTGCTAGATTTCACAGTTCAGAATTTTCATGAACTTGGTTCTTAGAAATCTACCTGGAGTGTTTTTTTAGCAATAGAAAAAACAATGTTAAAAAACTGACTTGCCTAGTAATCTTGGATATTCAAGATTCAGACAATAAGAAAAAAATAATTGTGGTATGTGCAACAACCATTTCTTTATAATAGAACACAGTTTTAAATAAAAGTTCTCTCCTCACAACTTTTACTAGGACTATATGTGAGGGTTTAATTATGTCTTTATTGGTGTAATTTTGAAATGTAGTACTGAGAAACTGGCATTCTTAAAGAAACTATTATTTTTTCAATAAACAGTACCACTTTTAATATATAAAACATTACAGTTTATATCAGTAAAACTTGGAAAATGTTTGAATGGTTTTGTGCTACAGTTTAATATAGTGGAAGAGTGTGTGCTATATCTCATTTATAGCATTACTTTTTAAGCCCAACATTGCTGGGAACATTTGCTACTTATACATAAAAGCTAGTTGTTTGCTCCTTTGAATCACACAGCTTTATTAATACATTAAACCTGAATACAAATACTCAGTATTTGCAGTGGTGCACATTCAACAACAGCAATAACAAAAAAGTGATTGAAGACATAAAAAGGCTAAAAGTCATAAATAAATGAACCTATTCTGCCTATATCAAGACTTGTACCCATGTTCTATCACTGATTCATCAGATCAATCTAAATGCTGGAGCAAGATATATTATTGACAAAATGGCTGAATGAGAGGTTTTTATACTCATATTTCTGTTATATATATATCATAAAAAGTAATTGATTTATCAGTGAATTTGAAGCTTTTTTAAAATTCATTATAATTTTCATATTCTTATAGGAAAACTGGCGATGACACACCTCCTAGATTGGATAAAAGCTTGGAAGAAGTATTCTCAATCTGTAACCAGATTGAATTACATCTAGTATGTACAGAATAAGTTTTAATTCTCACTTCTCATTACAAAGCTCTTTAATTAGGGTATTTTCCAATATATAAATTTAAAGCCCCCCCCAGTGGCACAGCGGTATGTCTGCGAACTTACAATGCTCGAGTCTGGAAGACTTCTTAGGAAGAAAGGTTTTTTTCAATATGAATCTCTTATGATATATAACTCAAATATTTTACAAAAGTTACTACATCAGAAATTTACTTACTGGTAATAAAATGTGATCATAATCAATTCCGACTTTAAAACTTAATTTTCAACATATTTAAAATTTGTGAATTGTTACTTTTTATAGGAAAAATTGTTTTTAAGTATCAAAGAATATGACTGCTATATTGTTTTTTTTGCACATTTCTTGTACAATGAATGTATTGTTTTAATAAGATCTCATACCAATCTCCTATAAGTCCACATCCAGAAAATTGATCACAATAAAGAGTACATTTTTTTGCAATGTATGATTTTATTGTACTGATTTATATTTATATTATTTTCACTGTATGGAGTCTATAAGTAATTAATTGCATTAATATATTTCTTCAGACATAAAAAAAATGGTTTGCTTTTTTGTTGTTTTCTAATCTGTGGTGTTGCTTGTTGCTCTGTACAGAAAACAATTCAGGAGTGTTCACTACAGTTGCGAGACAGTCAACAATACCTTCCTCTTCCCGTTTTGACCACAAAAACAGATGTTAACCAGGGCCCTACACAGGACACAACTTTGTCTTATAGTCAGTATCTGGCTACTGTTAAAAGTCAGGTAGCCTTTGCTAAAAATGTACAAGAAATTCTTATGGAAGGAGCAAGAAAGATTACTCAAAATGAATGAAATATTGTTAGTTGGTAATTATTTTATGTCATTTATGGATTGTATTTAAAGTTGTCTAGCAGTGTTTCTCAACCTTTTTGATACCAGGGACTGGCTTGCTGCCTCCCTTAACATTCACCTACCACTAAAATGCAATACAGTGGAAAACCATTACAACTTAACACATAAATATTCTGTCAGTTTATGTTTGTTTTCATGAAATTCCATAGACCATTAAGGTGATTGTGATTGACTGGTGCCAGTTTGCACACTGGTGGTTGAGAAACCATAGTCTAGAAGAAGGCATTTTATTATCAGTTTGTGGAATATCTCTTTGTACCTGGATTTTCTGGAAATGTCAATTATAAAATTTGTATTGGCCAGTCTCAATGTTCTCTTATGAAAATAGATGAAGTCATCTTTGACAACCTGGGTTCTGTATAAGCTGTACAATATCATAGTGTAGGAACTTTGCTATGGTAGTTAATTTGTTTTAATAGAATTAGTATATTTTGTCATACATTAATAGAAGGTAATAGATCCAATTATGTGCTCTGTGCAGATCTGTTTATATAACAAATTGAAATAGCAGTCAATTAAATATATTTTGTATTGTAGCAATAAACAATAAATAGTGCTTAAACAAGCATTAACTTTAGATATATGTTGGCCACAGATTCATTAATTAGTAATTTACTATTTTAGTTTAATATAATATTTGGACTTCTTGTAGATTAGTTCTGGTTTGATATTTGATTTTTTTATGTACAAATGTCAAATAAATTATGATTGATAATTCCAGGAAAACAGGACTTGTTCCCTCAGTGTTTGCATGATACTTCATAAAAGTATGTCATGTAGACGTTAGCTCAGGTATAGCGTAGATGTTGTCATGCCAGACTTTGAATCCTAGTGTCTGTGATTCTTGTCCTATTACTGCAAAATTGTGCTTCACATTTTTGGGTCATAGGTGTAGTATAAGAGTGATGGTCAAATCCACTGTCTGGCTAGAGTAGCCCAAGAGTTTGCTGTTGATTCTGTGGACTACATTTCATTCCGTCTAGTGTGTTAGTTCAAAATTGCGACGAGTTATACAATTAATCCTTGTGTAGCTTTGCACAAATATCCAAAATAAATACATTAGTATTAGATTGCACACTACATTAAGTGATTGCAGATACTTAAAAAATATGTAACTTTAATCTAAAATTTTTATAATTACACTTTTTTAGTTGCTGCTACTATAGATCCTGAACTTATCAAATTCAAAAACTTTGTTTTTCTTTTAGAAACAAATATTTCTATGAATTTAGTGTATCATATATGTGCCCATGGACTGTTTTTCCAACCTAATAAACTAGTTTATATGCAATAAAAGAAAGTATGTTTTTTGGTGATAATTGAAATTGTATATGCAATGATAAAAATATTAAGTATTAAAAATGTTTTATATTTATTATAATCACAAAGCTAAACATATGTATTGTAAGCTCTGAGCAAATCTATGACCATTACAAAACAATGTGATATTAACCCAAAGATTTCACTGATGTGGTTCATATTTACCCCATCAGATTTTGAAAATTTTTTGTAAGCTATATTTTGTATATCAAATGTCTTGTAGGTCTATGATTTTGTTGGTTACAGGACCTTTAATAACATACATGTTACACAAAACATAGAGTAAATGTTGCTATTAATTCTACAAAATGATTTTCCCACCCTTTTTTTTAGATCAGTTCCTTACATTGAGTAATGAGCAAAAACATAAAATTCCTTAATATTCACTGGTAGTGAACATTATGTAAAAATGCAACAAATGTATTGTTTATAGCTTGGACAGAAAAATTGCAAGTACTTGTAGACAGTAGATTATAACGTTTTTCTAGAGAATATAGTTATTATTTTGGCATATTAAATTTTATAAAGTAGTTATTTCAGCCTGCTAAGGTTTTATAACTTGAAGGTACAACTAAGTCTGAATCTGAAGTACTATATCATTAGGCCTAACTTGGTCTTTTTTTTTTTTTTTTAGTGATTCAAGTACTAGGCTATAGGATACTTCTAATATTATATATTTAGATGCATTTGACATAGATTTTAACATCAGAGGCATAGCACAAAATGTTTGGGCTTTCTCTGAAAATCATGTTTACCCCCCCTTGGAAGTTTTGGGAAAAAAATCTGAATTTAGGGGCAGCCCAGGGTTCTACCCTGAGATATTCTAAACTTTTTTCTAGGTATCAGTGGTTTCCAATGAGATGATACTTAGTAGTAAACTTTACTACTTAGTAGTAAACAAAGAAGAATGTCTTATAGGGAGGTCATGTTTGTCTATCCATTACCTAGTTTCAGAGCCTAAACTACTTGATTGATTTTGATGAAATTTGGTATATGGGACCCTTACTCAAACAGAAGTCCAAATGGCACTCTCAAACAACATTCATCTGTCTGTGAAGGATATGGGTAATTTTCAGTATGATGTATCAGGGCCAAAACTACTTAACTAATTTTGGTGAAATTTATTACTAAAAACACTGACACTGCTGATGCTTTAATTTCTTCAAACTAGTTCAAGTAGTTAACAAAAAATTGGTCTGTTGTTTTAAGCAAGTCTGCTGCATGAGAAAGATCTATATTTTTAGGACTACAGCACTTTTGACACCATGTTAATATTTTCTAGCACTTTTGAATGGATCATAATCATTAACACGAACTCATGTTTCCATTTGATTTCTTAGACCAAGAGCCTCTGATCTTTCCTCAATTTTCTAGACTGTAGAATTATTTTACTTATTGTTTTCATTATGTCGTCAACTTTGAAGCATAATGCCAGAATATTGTCGCATCTTTAGAAATACTGAGCTTTTTCAGATTAGGGTTATTTGAAATTGTATTCCATTCTGAAAGAAGTTCCCACCTTTTAATGCTTCTGCAAAGAAATGCGTACAATATCTCAGTTATGTCATATAGTTGTCTGACCTCTGAAATGTTTTTCAAAGCATGATTTAGCACTAAATTTAAATTATGTGCAGTGTACAAAAACTGCATTAGGCTGTATCTCCCAAGTATGTCTCTAAACCCCTGAATAAATGCTGCTCGTCATGCTAGTACTGTCATTGCCCTGTCCTCTGCATTTTTCTTCAGTAAGTTGTATAATTTCTTCTGTGAGTCCTTCAGCATTTTGAACAGTTATATGACAGAATCCTAAAAATCTGTAGATATTTCATTTTAATTGCAGAGAATTGTGATGTACCTGAACACCTAGCTTAACTGGTCTTGTTTTTTCAAGTCTTGGGTTGTGTCTATACTGATGGAGTAAACATGGGCCTCTTTAATTTCATCAACTGTTTCTTTCTGCACTTTATTTTAAGCAGGGCAATTATTTCAATTTGAATTTGTACATTTAAATAGTCTGAGTGCAATGAACTTGAATTTCCAGTCATTTGATATAAAACTGATTCATACATGTCCAATAATTCTATAATGGATAAAAAGGTACCTTTATTTGTTCCTCTAAGCTTCTCCTGATACCCATGGAAAGCAAGATTACAGTAGCTAAAGTTAGTGTAATGTCAATGATTAGTTTTAACACTTGCCTCCAGAAATTAACTTCTTCTGTGTATTCAGAATCTAGTTGAACATCAACAGCAAGATCGTTTTTCCAATAATCATAAGTAACACGCCTGAATGTGTTCCTTCATGTTCCTTTATTTTTCAAGATAGTTCAATCCTATATTCTGGCAGCCCATGTTTCCTATCAGCGAACAACCAGCATGGCTCACAGTATGCACAATCCAATTTTAGTGAGTAACATAACAATTTTTGTATGATTTTAATATTACTTTTAATGGTTTTATAATAGAATACATTTGGAAAACATCTTTTTTTTTTAGAATCTTTGGGGAAAGGTCCTGCTGGTTTATAAGAGCTGTTTTTTACAATAAATTTCTTCAAGTGCATGTTATCAATATGTTGTCTATCAGGAACTGTTCAGGGAGAAGGTTTTCAAATTTTTCATTAGTTTGATTTTCATCAAATTTTCCTGCATGGGGCGTTAATGTAAGGGTCTTTAATCACACCATGAATTTCATCATAATACATATTAATATTATCTTTACCTAAAAAATGGTCTTCCTAAGATGAAGCAAGAGAAACTTCATCTAAGACATCATGTTTTTCTTCCACATCAAGGACAAATAATGATGGTCTTCATTACAGGCTTAAAAACTGATTTAATTTTTCTCAGCTTAGCTTTATTAATTTCTTTTTTGTTCCTTAGCCTTTCTTTTTTTTTGCTTCACTCAAATATGTCCTCTTCATCTTTAAAGAAGAAATTAGTTTCATTTTCTCACTGAACAATGATGTAAAATTTCTAGTCCAAAATAACTATGAATATCAACAAACATAATACTTCAATTCAACAGTTACCTATAAGATAAACCTCCTGCAGATAAAGAGCCTTTTCCTACCATTTTAAAATAGACTCGCCTGCTCACTTGTTACCTTGACAGTGGCTTTGTGTAAAGGATTTGTTTCATCTTTTCTGCAGCAAAAGTGGCAACAGTGATGTGAAACTTGGTAGTCACTTTGGGCTCTGGGTAGGACCATCTAACAAAATTTATATGGTCTTCTGTAAGCTCCAAAGTGCAAATTGTGAAGTATCCCTGGCTTTCCTGCCATCCTTGTTGTGTTTTCAAAATTCTGCAGACATCTGACATGTGCCAGATCTGCCTGTGTTAAAAGAAATTGGGGTCCCCTTAACTCGGGTTTGGGGGGAGGGGCATTTACTATTGACTGTTCAATGAAGTTTTCACACTTTGCCATCCTGGGCATGATAAGTTTATCACAGTTTGAGCTGCAGTGGTGTTGTTAAATGGTTGTTCAACTTCAATTTTAAGTTTTGAAGTTGGAGTGCTTCCTTTTTACTAAATGTCTGTTTATCTTTTGCTCAGTCTATTATTTTGAAGTGTATAATGTTAGGCTTCTCACTGAAGTCTTTGCTTAGATAGTTGTAAATTCCAGGGTTGTTGTAAAGTATAAAATGCTTATATTTTTGTACAGTTGATGTACATTTTTGGTAGGTGCCCTTCCTCAGGTAAAAGTTACTAATCATATATTAAAGTTAATCAATATGAAATTGAAATAAAGAATTATCACAAGTGTTAGTGTGATTTTTCTGGAAAACCTGGTTTTCTCTAAGAGTGAATAAGATAGGGCTACTCTATAATGGGAAATTCAACCAGAAAATATTATGAAGTAATTCATAATTTTTCAGAAACAAACTGAGTTTATGCAACAAAAGAGACTGGAAATTAAACACATGATGAAACCAATATTTTATTATGTATATGTATTGTTTCAGCAGAAAGAGTGATACCTTTACTGGAGTAGTGCTTAATTGTTTTACCCAGGAAACAAGCTGTTGAATCTATAGAATAACTCCACAATCGAAATCTGTTCTAATCTGAGAAAACATTACATTATATATTTGAAATCTATGGGGTCATACTTTCCCAGAGTCATTCCAAATTGAAAGTGATGGATTTTACAAACTAAAGATACTTGATTTACAGTTGGAGGAAATTCCTTTCTACTTCCATATACAAGGGGCAGCTAGACAGCCATACTCCCACAAGCAGACCAATTGTTATCTTTGGTAGATGATAGAGAACAAAAGGTAGCTAGAATGAAAGTAACTGATAAACTTTCTTGACTATGTGTTACGTAAAATCTGTATATACCTAGAAATTAACAAAAACATTTGATAGATTCCTACTTTAAAATAATAAGGTAGAAAATTCATGATATACTTGCATACTATATTAGCAGGAGTAGAAATAATCTTTTTTGCATGGCAGCAAAACTTTTGCTGCCAGATTTGAAACCAGGTAACAAAATGTAAAAAATCTGATTTTATATGGAATATCAATGTATGAGTAGTTAATATTAATGATTGTAATATTATATGATTCACCTTTGCTTAAAACAGTATACATTATTGTTTTCATTTCAATCAATTCATGGATATTTAATAAAATCAATTAATAACAAGCCTGGATTAAAGGAGGAGCTAATGGAACAGTTGCTACAGGTGTCACACAATGCAGTGAAATTGTAACTAAAATATAAACTTTGGTGAAAAAGAGAACCGAATATAATCAGTAAAACTTAGTGCAAAATAAAAAAAATTATTGTATATTTTACAACGTAATTACACTTAAACTACTACAAGGTTATGAATGAGTTAAGATTATCCACTCATGCATATGAGATATCATTCAGCAGTGAAGAGGTTAATGCCAAACGAATTTTGATAGAGCCTCTTGGCTTTGTTGAATTTTAACATGTTGAGTGGATTGTTGAGAGATGAGGAAGATGTTGACCCAAGCTCGCTGTGAGTGCCGTGAAGAGACCGTTGTTTTGTAGTCAGAGTGGAACACGTGCATTTGTTTGTAGTAATTATGTCAGTCCGAGAGAGCAGTCGATGAGGATTGGAGCAGAGGGATGCAGACTGAATGAACACGTTTCTGTTTGAATAGATTTATGAGAGACAGATCAATTTAAAGAAAAGAAAACTTTCTAAAATTAAAGAGATATTATGATTAAAGAGAGTCTGATGGACTTCCTATATTAATAGCCCTTTTCATGGGTAGTGAGATAGAATAATCCTATGCCCTGAGAAATGTTGATGCAGGGGGAAAGTGGAGTACCTGGAGAAATACCGCTTTCACGGGTCAGGCGCCAAATAATCTACCAAAACCGTGTGTTAGAAAAATACGTGAATTAAATTCTAGAATGAAGTTGCAATATAAGCGTTACTATCACAACTGTGTTTCTAACAGACGTCAACTAAATTCTAGAATGGAGCTCAATATTGTTACGACAGCGGAAGTCACGTGACGCTGGTAACACGTCATGAGCTTCTAGAACGTTCGTGTCCCTTCCTGAAGTCTCGAGTGTTTACTAGATATGCGGTATTCTTGTATATAAGCCGCCAAGAAGTGACGGCAACAATGTGGTAATTGAACTGCAGACAGAGAGAGACTGACAATTGAGTCGAGCACGTGAGTCGTTCAGTTGTGAATTATAGCGTTTGTTATAGCGTGACTGTGGAAATTAAGTATGTTGCAAAGTTGTATTCAGAAAGAATAAACCAGTTTTATTTAAGAAAGGACTTGTATTGCTAAAGTTTCTTCGGAAATAATTTTTACGGAAAATTAACTAACGACCAGAGACGTAACAATATGTTAACATTTCTGGTGATAACTGTGTTAGTAACTGGCGTCCGTTAATTTTTAGGTTGGGTTCAAGATATAAACGTTACTGGCGACAGCTGTGCTAATAACAAACGTCAACTAAATTCTAGGTTTGAGTTAAAGATATACATGTTACTGGTCACAACTGTTTTTGTAAAATATTTCAACTAAATCTAAGCTGGATTTCAAGATCTAAATGTTACACATGACAGCTGTATTAGTAACATACGGCAACTAAATTCTAGTTTGAATTTCAAGATGAAACTGTTACTGATGAAAACTGTTTTAGTAACAGACTTCAACTAAACTCTAGGGTTGTGTTGAAAATGAAAACATTACTGGTAAAAGCTGTGTTCGTAATAAGCGCCAGCATATTTCTAGGTGGAAGTTCAACATGTAAATGATACTGTTGGCATCTGTGTTAGTAACAGACCTCTTTTAGATACTAGATGGGATTTCAAAATGTAAACGTTACTGGTAACAGCTATGTTAGTAACAGACGTCAACTAAACTCTAGGTTGGAGTTGAAGATGGAAACATTACTGGTAACATCTGTCCTATTTACAGACGTGAAATAAATCCTACATTGGTATTCAAGATCTAAAAGTTATTGATGATGATTGCACTAGTGTCAGAGGTCACCCAGTTTCACGGTTGCAGTTAAACAGGAGAAATATATTGATGACAATTGTGTTAGCAACAGATGTCAACTTAATTCTAGGGTTATGCTCATGATGTAAACGTTATTGGTGACATCTGTGCTAGTAACATACCTCTTTCAAATTCTACATGGAAATTCAGCTTGTAAACTTTACTGGCGACAGGTTTGTTAGTAACAGACGTCAACTAATTTCGAGTTTGAAGTTCCAGATATAAATGTTACTGGTGACAGCTTTTTAAGTAACATTCTAGAACTAAATTCTAATCTAAGCTCAAGATGTAAACGTTGCTGGTGCCAGCTGTGTTAATCACAGACGTTAATTAAAATGTATTTTTTGAGTTCAAAATGTACATGTTACTGATGACAACTGTGTTAGTAACAGACTTCAACTTAATTTTAGGCTGAGATTCAAGATGTAAAAGTTAATTGTAATAGGTGTTTTGGTAATAAAAATTAATTGTGAAATGGTTTTTTTCTGTGATCTTTAACAAACCCAAATAACTGATACATTTAATAAAAATAATCAGCTGACGAGTTTTTCGTTTCAACATGCACAAAAGTAATTTTATATAAAGTTAAAAGCAAAAATATTACGTAAAAAAACTCTAAATGTTTCGATGGAACATTCTCTACCGTCTTTAAGCGACGAAAAAAAGACACAAAAAATTCCTTGATATAACTAGTAAATATTCATGTACAATTTGCAGCTAGTATAGTCGCGTCTTTTACATAATTCACTTCGAAAAATTATCTTCGCCTCATGTATCGCCAAGGCCAAATCGCTCGTTTTTTTAGATTATCAACATTTTTGTGTTCTTCAACTTTAAATGTTAAATTTCTTTTTGTCTGCCCAATATAATTTAAACCCTTTGTTTGTTTTTTATAGCAAAGCCACATTGGGCTATTTGCTGTGTCCACCGCTGGGAATCGAAACCCTGGCTGTAGCGTTGTAATTCCATAAATTTACTGCTGTCACATCGTAGGACAATTTAAACCATAAGTACATGAAATTTTATACATATTACACATTTATCCTTTACTTCAATTTTATCTTCAACATCATTAATGATATTAATGAATTTTAATTGAGGAATAAAGATTATTTGACAACCCGTATATCATAAACACATTACCTATTTTTGTACCATTAGTGTACCAACTTGATACAACTTCATTGGAGCATGTCCCTTATGCTTGGGACCCCTTTTAGCACAACATGTATTGCATGTCCTGCACCATTCATCCACATCTTGCCTCATACCTATCCAGTAAAATTGCTGTAATAGGTGACTCAATGTTTTCTTAACTCCGAGATGTCCTCCTTTTAAACTATCGTGGGATTG